>NW_009918650.1:174485-192786 GCF_000696875.1 Nestor notabilis
CACGGCTAGATCAGCAGCACTTTGCAGCAGATATTCTAGCAGCTGGATTAAATCTATAGACCTAGAAACATTGCCTCTTGGGTACACTTGGGGAAAAGAAAATATATACCTGAAAAGCAAAAGAACAGAAAAAATAAATGTGATTTATTTTCCTCTTTTTCTGGGACAAGTCAAGAATATACTGAAATATTGCAATTACGGAAAAATAGGTCAAATATCCTAAAGGCAGCTGACTCACTACAGTGTTGCTGTCCATGTGAGCACTGTTCTACAACAGGAAGTCCTTTCTCAGTTTCTGAAAGAAGTAGCCTCTCATCAGCATTTTAACCAGGTCTAATGGAGATCCTTTATATTGAAATTGTTAAAGTGCCAGTCCAAGAAAAATAAAAAGATACCGAATTAACTTCATTTATTTTCTTCTTAGCTGATGGGAAAGCGTGCTTATACTTCAGCACAGGAACGTCCATTTAGGGAACTTTCAGACACCATCTCTCTTTCTTGTTTTTCACTTGAAGATTTTATTCACTTTTCCCCTTTTCTTGGCTTTACAATGTGGATGGAGTCTTTCAACCCCATCTTTTCATGGGATTAGATCACCCAAAGAGGCAGCAACACAATTATGGACAGAAGCACAAGGAAAAGTCGTAATATGTGATTCAAAAAGGATAAAAAAGTGAAGATAAATACAATGTGGAGACTTCTCTATTTACAGAAGCCACCTGTGGGGATGCAGAAATAGCTTGGGCACATTTTGCATAGGTCTACTTTGATGTGCTTCTAATATGGACACTGATTGTTTATATCATATTTGGCCTCTTCTTCATTATCTACAAGTCACAATGCCATGGATGCTTTTTTTTTTTGTTTGTTTTTTTTGGGTTTTTTTAGATTTATAAATAAAACAATGATTAGAAACTTGCAAAATTTAGCATACTGGCAAATTAAATTTTAATTTAAAAGTGCATTTTAAAGTACTGTTTTCTTGCATAGCTAATACAGAGTATGCTATTAGCATTTGCTTTTCAAGTCTGCAGTTGTTACCACATAAACAGCAGCTATAGCATACTCCCTTCTTTCATTAGTTTATTCATATCACTCTCCTGTGAAAAAGCTGGTGCATCTTTGCTTCTTAAAGTAAATATTTTATGGTATCAGAGTCCTAAATTCAATTCCAGTATTGATTACAAGGTGTATTACATTTCAGTTCTGTATGCATAGAATAAAACCAAAGATCTCACAGTTGAAGTACCAGAAAGTTCAAAACCAAGAAGTCATGTCCTGTCATGATGACAGGGCTGCACACACGAGAATACACCGGTAATAGGCATCAGTTTTCTAAGGATTCCACTGTGCAACATTTACCAATTAATCCCTTTGGATGTGTCTGTTGCCTTTAGTTTACACCTTGCCAAAACCAGATCACAATGGAAATGTTTGGAGACTGTAAGTTGATATGTTTACCTATGCATTTACGTCTCAAGTAAGAGAATTTTTCAAATAAATCACATTAGTAAATCTCAGACTACAGTTGTCATCTTCTGTCCCAGTGCTAGAATCACCGTAGTCACTTCACAGAAGAAAGCTTAACTGTGATTTTCTTTTCAGTCATAACAACTGACAGGGCTGACTTTTATTTTATGCTGTTCATGTACACTTTCCTAGACAGCAATACTGACGAGTATATGGAGAGAGGAAAAAGGAACCACGAGACTAGGTCACGCTTATAAGGTGAGACTCTAGGTCTTGAAAAGCAGGAGCACAGAGGACTGGCTTTGTGGTGATGGTAAATAACCAACAGAACAGCACCAGTGATGCTTTAGCTAATGCATAGCAAATGCAATCCTTAGACACACAATCAGATAAGAACAGAAGCTACCGCACATCATGAGTCACGTATCACCTTCTAATAAAACCAGTATAAATACAAGAATAGCTAAACAAGTATATAAATAAAGGAAAACAAACTCGGAGCAACCCAATAACAAAACCCAGAAACCAGAGCTAGAGAAAGATGGGTTGATTTTGATTAGACATGAGGAAAACATTCTTCCCTGTGAGGGTGGTGAGACACTGGCACAGGGTGTCCTGAGAAACCGTGGCTGCCCCATCCCTGGCAGTGTTCAAGGCCAGGTTGGACACAGGGGCTTGGAGCAACCTGGTCTAGTGGAAGGTGTCCCTGCCCATGGCAGTGGGTTGAACTACATGATCTTTAAGGTCCCTTCCAACCCAAAACATTCTATGACTCTATGAACTGAAGACAGCCAAATAGCAAATCAGCTAGGTCACTCAGCATTTTACTGGATCCAATTAGACAACTAATCCCTAAACTGCTGTTTCACCTCTCTTATTTCTGGACCAGAGAAACTCTCCCACTCGAAACTTCAGCTAAACCAGGATATGTTAAAATTATAAATTATGGTTTCGATGAATCAGTATTTTTAGAAAAAAATGTTTCACCAGAAATCTCCCCTTTTAGTCTAGTTATACCTGATCTTTTTAAACACATCAGGATTTTAGACAGTGAACCAGGGAAAAGACAATATAAAAGATATTATTATTTTTTATGCATTACAAGAAAAATATTAAAATATATCAGAAAATATTAAGGTGGCGTGCAAACTATTTTCAGTAGATTGCCTTATTTATCTAGGCAGATCTTTATATTCTTGCTAACTCATATCTAGGTAATTGCTGAATATGAGCCAGAGTTCATTGTATTTAGGTGTCTACAGATTCAAATAGAGAGAAATAGAAAACATTTATTATTTTAGCATTTTAGTAATGTACGTATGCCAGATCTACACTCTGGAAACAATGTGTTTGTGTATCATGATGAGAAGGCTCCCCACACTAAAAGGATTGCAGTATAACACAAACAATGGTCATGAGAGTTTACAATCCAACCTAAACAGCATATGTGTCTACTGTACCATCTAACACCCTATTCTAAACTCACAGTAGGAATTACTGAACAAAAGAGAATACAAAAACTTTAAGTGAAATTTAATAGTGAAATATGTCACAGGGAAAAAATATTATTCAAAGTAACTCCAAAGTGAAAAAAAGCAATGTAGTTAATTTGAAGACTGGGCTAGCTCAAAAAAGCTGATCTTCTGTTGTGTCTTTACTAGTCATTAGCAGATGGCTAAGGCTGTTATTAGAGTTCCAGAACATTAGACTGAAAGGCCAAGTGCCCAAAACAACCCACCAAATGTTTTTATTTACTAATTTCTAGTCTCTGCCACACTACTGCCATAGTGAAGATATTAAGTCACCACTGATGTAGTCACAGGAGGAGAGACTTTAGAAAAGAACGGCCACGTACTTCAGCTCACCACAGCAGCTCAGCAATTTGTCGAGTATGAAGCTGCTGTTGAACAGTCACGCTGCTGAGACGGGAGAGTACGGGCAGCCATGAGGGGAGATCGTGAGCGGAGAGAAGGGGCAGTCACGAGGGAAGCTCATGAGGGAAGATCATGTAGGGGAGATCGTGAGGGGAAAGGAGGGGTGGCCATGAGAGGATATCATGACAGGAGATGAGGGATGGCCATGAGGGGTGAAGGGCAGTTGTGAGGGGAGATCATGAGGGGAAAGGAGGGGCGGTCACGAGGAGAGATCATGAGCGGAGACAAGGGGCGGCCATAAGGGAAAATCACGAGGGGAGAGAATGGGTGGCCATGAGGAGAGATCATGAGGGGAGAGCAAGGGTAGCCATGGGATGTGAGGAGTAGCCATGAAGGGGCAGTCATGAGAGGAAGATCATGAGGGAAGAGCAGGATCAGCCATGAGGCATGAGGGGTAGCCATGCTCTTTATACCTGCAGGCTGCTCAAATGCCTCAGCTCTTCGGGGCATCACATTCATCTCCTCGCATGCACTGCTTTTATTTAAAAAAAAAACAAACTAGAACCTTCTTGATTTTATTTAATGTCACTGAATCACAATGACCTCTCAGATGCTCTGATAACACAACTTCCACTGTACATATCTCATGGACCCTACAACTATCTTGGCCCACTGAGTTTAGTGGAGACAGCACATTCAACGAATTAGTGAAGAGTAGAAACAGAGTGCTTTGCAAATCTTGTAACACTCTGTGTGTTTTAGGATAAAGTGTATCTATCTCCAGGTTTTGGAGAGAATGATAGGGAAAAGATTTTAAAAGACAATGTATTTAAATCTTTGAACAATCAGAACCTGGTGTGGAAAGAGCTAAGTCAAGAATCTTAAGAAATACTATAACTCTCAGTGCACTAGATAACTCGTTTAGCCCTCTTCAGAGCGTCACCGACATCAGTTTAGAAAAGACAGAGTGAAATACAGACTTTCTGAAGCTCATGATGTACATGAATTTAACTTCACTGATGTTCTCATCGTACAGAGTTCAGTCACATTTACTACTTATGAAACTGGTCTGATGAATTCAATTACTGAAGGAAGTCTGGTTTTAATTCTTAGAACTACTACTTCTTTCAATTTAAATTGATTAATAATAAAAGTTACAGCATTTCAGAGGAACGGCACATAAATTAATTATAAACTGAAGCCCTAGCCCATGGCAATAAGATACAAAGCTCTCCTTCATGTCAGCTCAGATGCAGCTTTCAAGTGTACTCTAAAGGTACTTCTTCTGGATAAATATTTTACTTTATAGATATAAATTACAGTTTATTGCCAGCTGTTTAAAATATCTATGCTTTGCTGAGATGAGTCTTGCTAACCCCCAGCTGTCTCCCATTTACTTGAGTTGGAAAAACACTGGGTAAATTGCTGCCCATGGAGCACAAACATAGGCAACTGAAGCACCCATAATTTGTTGGAGTTTTAGATCATCCTAATTTAGATATTTTTCAAAAGACATAATGTAAAGTAGACTCTACTTAATCACCACCCTGATAAATAGTTCTATTGGGAAGATAATACAGTTGGCAGAAGGGTAAATTAAAAGCAAAATGCAAAAGCCATTCTGCATCTATGATATACCCAATGTGTTTGGAATAAAGTTGTTTGATGGGCCAGTCATAGAAAGGTACAGTGAACTCCCACTATATATGACACAGCTGTTTATTATCTTCAGGTGACTTTCTCATACTCTTGAATTGATACTTACACAACTACATAGATACAAAGAAAGAAAAACTAGAATGTTTCTTACTTCACCGTGCTCTTGGGTAACAATATGGACAGAGCATTCCAGGTGCTCTCAATGGGGCATTTAAGTATCTCTCTTTGCAGGTTTTTCCATATGATACAAACTCCAATAAGTGGGGATGTAGTAGACAGTCAGGATATGTACCTGAATTATATGCCAAGGTAGCAGCAAGAAGGAAACCTCAAGAAAAGATAATGGATAGCACAGAAGAGGATATCGTATGTCTCAGCAAGCCTGTAGCTTGTCTAATTATTTATGGTATTTTTCTGTGGTTCTTATTTCTATATATTAAAGAGAGACAACATACGGGGTGAATACCGGTTCATAATATACTATCTGTCAAAGGTATCTGTAGACTGGTAGGTACTGTCACAACTAAGCAAAAATTGCAAGCTCAAGAACTGAGAAATGCACAGTTTTTCAATACGTTGCAGAGCCAAGTATTTTATTCTCTATCAAAAACACATTTAATATTTTCTTTTGAAGGCTATTTATAACCACAAAGGCAATTTTGTCCTCTTTGACTAGTTAAGACCTTAATCTCTGGCTTTCTGGTTCAGAAGATACTCTTCACAGAATGCTTTTCAAATGCTACAATCTCTTCCTATGATTCTTAGCTGGGGCTGAGCCTTTCCCCTTTTACAGGGTTCAGTGAAGTCCAGACTAGGAGAGAAACAGAAGGCAGCAGTGGCAAGAGAGAAGCAAAGGAAGAAAAACGTGCAAGGAAAGGAGACAGAACTGCAGAAGGTAGAAGTGTGGCTGACAGCTCTAGAATCCCCCAGGATAGCAGTCAGCAGTGAAGAGAATTACCTTGTGGAAAAAACACATCTGACAGGAAAGATGTCAGCCGCAGGAGGTAAAGAAAAATGCAGGCAGGAGGAGAAACAAGTGAGCCACTTTGTGGACAGGAGTGCCTTGGGAGTAACACAACATGGGTAAAATGGCCAATGACTTGCAAATGTGCATGCAGCCCCCAAATTAATATAACATTTGATTACCCCTATCGATCCAAAATGGTTTCCTTGGACAACAATCCAAGTGAAAACTGAAATTACCTCTTCAGTCACTGAAAGGCACGGTTCAAGAGCAAACACCTTACACCCTCACAGTCAAGGGTATTAACCAGTCATTACCCCACTTTTCCCTTGTTTCCCTAATGGGCCCCGTTTCACCTCCCTGGGTACTAAAAGCTGCTTCACAGCACATCCACGCAAGCAATCTGTAACAGTGCACTTAACCAATCAGCAGGGGTACTGAATAATTAGCCCATCTGTACCGTCCTCCCAACCCTGTCCTGAAAGCATCAGAAAGCTCAAGGAGTAGTACCTCCATCTAACCAAATTTCTAAGTAAGAAAGGAGTACTCTTATTGTTAGGGTGTGTCTTGTGCAGTATATAAAATGAGATTTTTAGTGTTCAGCAAATAAAAAGTATTTGACTCTTTTTGGGTCAGCACACAAGTAATAATAAAATGTCTACTTACAGTAACACCATTATAAAAGGTGTAAATAAAAATCTTCATTCTTTCCTCTTCCATATTATGTCACAGGACATACCCATACAACCCAAGTGTTGTAGCTGCACAACACTTGATAATCCCTATATAGCTGCACTCAGATTAGAACAAAAAGATAAAATAACAATTTGGTGGAGAACTTTTTAATAGAAGGGTCCAAGACTAAGAACTTTCTGAGCCTGCAATGGCAAAAAAAAAAAAAAGATAAAAGCATTCCTCTCATACTGTAATACCTTCTTTTTCTCTGTTCCTGCAAAAGGAAATGCAGTTCTTTTTCACACAGAAGGAGTAGCTGGAGCTTTATACAAATTCAATGTGCAGGAGTGAAATCTATCTTCTGTTCTGGATCGAGCCATGGGTCAAACAAATTTCTGCCCAACAGGAAATAATAAGCACAACCATATTTTCACTTGCCTCAGTTCCTGCTACGATCAAAGGCAAGGCTGTCAATCTTCATTTATCTTTAGATATTTAAAATATTTTCAGCATAATTCTGGATTTTGTAAGCGGTTGGCACTGAGCAATATCTGAGACTGTCCTGCCATACTAAACTCTGGCAGTATTTTTTCCCATCAGATACTAGTGTGGCAATCCCCTTCATGTCTAATTCTTTGACAGCAATTCAGTTTTAGATGGCTTATAATAGGCTCTGCCTGAATTCTGCCAGGATTGAATTGTTATTGATTGGTTTGAGGCAATGGTGTAGAAGGGTGCATTTCCACAGCTTGTATTTGGATGGGTCAGATCTTTTGACAGCTGATTTTGTTAGAAAACCTGGGGTCACTGTGGGCACTGATTATTACACACTCTTGCATTTTTTCCATCACTGCAAGCTCAGCTTCTTACTCTACAAAAGACCCAAGTAATTTTCTTTCTAAGGTCTATATAGGGGTTCTTTCTTACAAGACATTATAATCAGTCTTTCTTTGTATATAACTTTGCTTCATATTACTCTGAAACAGCATATTAAGTGTACAAAAATGTAACATCTAATGTTTTAATTTTTGATCATATTACCCTGCCTGGGCCAAATCCAGCCATCAGTGAAGCCAATGAAACTATCCCGTAGGAGTAAGACTGAACCTGCCAATGACCTTTTAATGCTGCTTTTTCACAGAAGCTCCCGTGTGTCAAAAAGATGAGGTCAAAAACTAAAAAAAAATCCCAATCTTACTGTGCAGGCAGCAACTTACTGCATTTTTTGGCTCCTTTTCATCTTCAGTATCAGTATTGTTCTCATTTGTTTGAGGGACATATGGTTCTCACTAATCAAAGTAATGCCCCCAAAGCTCCATGGATTGCACAATCTTAGGTTTTCAAAACAAAAAAGGAAGGAGGGGGGGGGAAGAAAGAAAGGGGGAAAAAGCCCAAACCTCCCTCTACTATTTGTCTAAAAGAATAGTGTGCTATTTGAAATCAAAGCTGTCACAGACCAGTTGTAACATCACTGAGCTCCAATTCTGCTGTTGTCAGTCTTGATGTAGAAAACACTAGCAATTATCAAACACAGTCTGAGTATATCAGTTGGGAATTTTAATCAATCCACTGCAAGAGACCTTAGGAAGAAGAAACAGGTTGCAGAAAACGGATGCCTGGTGCCAGTTTCCTACCTCAGCACAGCCTACTAGCCTGAGTGAAGGTTTCTTATAAGCACATATTTCCCCCATCACTGCATGCTCAGCTTCTCACTCTATAAAAGACGTACTTCTCTGTGCTGCTGTGTAAGTCAAACCCATTCATGTCCCATTTCTACACTTAAAAATGCCAAAATACACCAAGTCAACAAAAATTTATCTTTTTTACTTTGAAAGATGAAACGATGTAATTAGTAACATTACACTTATTTTATTACCGCTGCTTTGATTTAAATTGTTAGTGGTTTAAACAACTTAATTTCAGAGTGAATTATATAATTGTTTTTGTTGCTTGTTTATCGATTTTTTGTATAATTAGGATGCAGTAATTTACTTTATATCTCTTTAGTTTAATTGAGTTAATAATGTCTGCTGAGAAGTATGATGTCACACTCCGAGCTACTTGGCTGGAAAGCTGAGGGAAGAGCTTTTGCTGGACACAAGAATTTCAAAGAGCAACTTTTCTTCCAGACCTGTAACTTTGCAGAAGTTAGCTTTCTGTTGAAATGACACAGATGCTTCCATATTTTTAGGCTTCTGTTATTGCTCTTGTGATAGATCATATTAAAAAACCTTTCTTGACATGCCATGGTTCTCCCTGATGATATTGTTATCACAAAACACTATCTACTGTATCAATAACAGCAAATAGGAGCAAGGACAGTCTGTATTGAAAAAGAAAACCTTAGCTCTCAGTTAGTGTCTAATAACTGAAATTGCCTCCTTTGAACTCTATCAATACAGCCAGAACAGCACATTCACTGGGGAGCAGCATTTCATCAACCCTTCAACTTTCCATGACCCAGCCACTCTGGAAAAGACCCCTTCTCCACTTGGACTCTGTCAGGAAGGACAAGCTCACCTAGGGGCTGGGTCCCACAGTATTGGAGAGTGTCTTCAGCACCAGGCTGCAGGTGAGGAGCACTCTCTGGCCAGGGCTGCATGGCACGTCAGCATCTCCCACAAACTAGAATCCCATTTGGTAAGTACCACTTAGCAAGAGATCATATAGAGGCAGCTGCACCTCTGGGCTAAACAGTATCTCACACACAATGAATAGGATTTGACTGGTGTGGTGTTGTCAGCATAAAGATATTATGAAAAATCAAATAAATGTCATATACTGGGATAAACTACCTTAATGACAGTAAAACAGCATCTGCTTTAGGGGTTGTTCCACAAAAAAATCAGCTTAAAACCAGCCACCACTAGTAGAGTAACTATACTCACCAGACAGCCTAGAAGCCTAAATCTTGACTTCCTCTAGAAGTTAAAGCCAGTAAATAAAGATTATGGTTAATAATCCCTAATGCTGGTGGAGCTAGTCAACAGTAACTAAAAGAAATTGTATGAGAAAGCCACATCTATTAATAGATATGTATCTAATATTTACTACCAAATGCTTGGTGCGTGTATGAGATTTCTATCTCCAACTTATGGATAAATATTAATTGATTGATCTTTATATATCACAGAGAGGGAAAGTTCTGTAACTGCCATTTTCCAGCTGGAACAATAGAGATGTTAAAAATAGGAAAACAAGAGAAGAAAAATGCAGTAACAACTAATGCAGCCATAAAACTTCATAAGACTGCCTGTGACAAAAAAGGAAACACCACATGGTAAAACACAACATTATAATCTTAGCTGGGAAACACGGGACTGAAAATGTTAATTTATGGATGGACTATTTCAATAAGTGAAGTCAGAAAAAAATGAAGCTCAATGAGGTGGAGAAAAAAGTTCAGCATAATTTCTGTCATTCCAAGACAGAATCACCATCACAGCACTTCAGACATAATCATGGATACATCCATCCTGCATCTACAGCCTCCAGTATGCCCTCCTGACTCTGGCTTGCCAGCATGTTTGACATGGGCGCCCTATGTCCAGCACTGCCTGCATTAGGAGCTGGTATAGGGAACAATGTATGCCTCCTAGTAAGAATTCATGAGTGCTTAGTAAGTGTAGTAGTTTGTTTAGAAGGCGATTGGTATTAGCACTTTCCCCACCACAAACAGTGGTTAGGTTCTGAACTACAGAGTAGAAGCAGAAACAAGTAGAAATAGGACTCATGGGAAAGGGGGGAAGGGGGAGGAGAGGAAGAGGAAAACCAGCCTATAACAAAGTGCAAATGAGAGGACTCAGAAGAGAGCCGCCTTACTCTAGACCAATCTGTTGTATAAAGGGCCAAGCACAGTTTTAGCCCTGAAGGAGCCTTGGCTTTTGAAACTCAAGATACCCACAGTTGGAGGCTGAGATTTATCCATTAAATGCAAGAGAATACTTAAGTCCTGTATTCTGGCTCACTGCAATATTCATTTTGAAAGTGTCTGTACAATTTAACCTTCCAGTGCCACAGCCAGCAGCAAGACTTCCTAAATTAGCAAAAGTAATAAACAAGAGCCTCATTAAATCTTCCTCTTCCCTGTTTTTTTATCCCTCTAATGAAGCTCTCTGTCCTGTAACTCCTCTCATTTCCCTAATTCTCTCTTCATCACCGATTTCTTTATCCTTTGATATGACGGAGTCTCCTGTCATAAGTAATGATAGAGATGTGTTTTCTAGAGGGCAGAGTTTGAAAAGGACAGGAAGGCGTGTTGTTCTTAAAACCGTGGCCCAGCAGGGCAGATGGCTCATTAATGTACCAGTCTTGCCCTCTCAGCAAGGGAAAAACACACACTCCCTTACACAGAAGGGTCAGCCAGCAAGGCACGCTCCCTCTGCTACCTCAAGTCTGGCTGCTTCTGTTCAAGCTGTCTTCTGTACTACTTAGGTTCACCTTTATGCAGCAACGAAGTGAAAGATTTTTCAAAAGATGTCGGGAGAGCTCTTGATGCTCTCCTTACAGCTTTGAGTCTCGCAAAATCTGAAACTCTCGGAAGCCCCTTGAGATCAGCAAAAAACAACCTCCTTGGTATCATGTTTCTTTGCAGACATCATTAACTCAATTAAACAAAAGAGAAATAAACTAATTTACTGCTTGCTAATTACACACACACACAAAAAGTTTAACACAGGCAGGCAACAACAAAAACCTAATATAATTCACTCTGAAATTAAGAGGGTTTTTTCCTAAAAACCACCCTCGGCTTCTATCAAAGCAAGTAATAAAATAAGTGTATTGTTACTAATTATAGCAGTTCATCTCCTGAAGTCAAATACTGTGGTGACCTTAGGTATTTTGACAAATGAAACTTGAAAGAACAAACACAGCTCATCAGATCAGTTTCTCCAACAAGGAAACAAGGTCAAGGCTATAGGCATATAGTTTTTCCTGCTTTTCTACCTTTAAAGAAGGTGTCAAAAGCACATTGACAAAGTCTGACAACCACAGATGATCCCAGCAAAGGCTTTGCCACTTTATTTTTTTTCTTATTGTCATTTGAAGAATGGAAATAAAATCCTGTTATGCCACACACTGCCCCATCAAGATTCCATCAACTATTTGCTAATGGGAAGAACATTGTTCCCTGTGTTGCTGCCCCAAGGCTCTCTCCTTCTGCAGCACCTTGGAAGCAGGTGAACTACTTCCATACTTAATACCACCACCTTTTCACAATGGATTTTTTCCTTAAATAATGAGGTTTACTTGCAGTAATCACTTTCTTACCTCTGTACTGCAGAGTAGGTACTCCAAACCTTCTTCAGCAATGGCAAAGACATAATGGCAAATTGATCTACCCCTGAAAAGCTAAAAAGCACATTATGAGGGAAAGCACAGGGAATTCAGGAAGGAGAAAATATCAAAGACTTCTTTAATTTGAAGTTAACTTCTCAGTCCCAAAATTGCCATCAGGCACCCCACACCCTCATGACTGGGATGGATTAGCTCCTCGTTTACTTCCTCAGACACTATATTAATTAGTATCATGCATCCTGGTTCACAATGTCATTTAATACCAGTGTTTCTCCTGATTTTATGTATCTTTTATACATTCTTCTTTTCACAAATTCAACTTTTAATGCATTTCTACTGAAGATAAGTTCATATCTGTCATGCAGTCTTCAGCAATCATGGCAGTTCAATAAAAGAAGCTTCATAAAACTCTCAGAAAATACGAGATGCTGGCTGAGAAATCTCTATGATTCTGAGGCTGTTAAAAATTGAGAGAATCATTCTAGTTTCTAATTAGAAACTCTTCTGAAGCTCCAGTGAGAAAGGAAACAAAGGCATCAAGGCATAAGGCCTGTGTTTTTTATAAGTGTTTCTAGAGATCCCTTGTTTGTGGATCTGATCTCCAGGGGCAATGCTCGGGACCTCCTGAGTTTCACAGAAACTGTGAAGGTTTCCAGCATTCTGCAGGAAGAGGCTGTTTGGGGTGGTTTTGGTTGTTGTTTTCAGATCAGCTCAGCTTACTAATAAAACCAATCTTGCCTACTTCAGCTACTGCAGATCAGGATCCAGACATGTAGGTAGGACAGTGGGTGGGGAAAAAAAAAAGACAAAAACGGACGTCAGCATTCCTCCCTCTAAGGTCACAGAGATCTTATGGTCAGTGGATCCCTGCTGAGACCCCTCTTCCTAATTGATTATCTTGCCCAGCAGGAACCTGAAGACTCTCCAGGAGCTAAAGGAATGGGAGCTGCACTTTTTAGCAGTAATAAGTGTCGTTAAGGCAACTCTGTCAAGAGGGTTGAAGACAACTGTTGTTTTGTAAAATATTTAGATGGATGATACTGTACCTGTTTAAGTGTGTGCACTGACTCTTATGAATGTAATGTATCAAAGCTGCAAAATTACTGCCCAATAAGCCCAGACAAAACTCTTGAGCAACAAGAAAACTGATCTTATTTTACTCTAAGTAACCAAAGACTACAGAGCCCTGGGAGCCAGTTAAGGCACTCTGGAGCACAGATAATGTTTTCATCAATCCTCCCAGTCAAAGGGAAGGGGATTGAAAGGGCCAGTCAAATCTGGTGAATCAACAAATGGTTACAGGACTGGTGCCACAGTCAGGGGTTCAGCTACTTAGACCATGGGACACACTTTGAGAAACTGTGTCTACTGGGGGCTAACGGGGTCTATTAAGAGAAAGGGAAGAGCACCTTTGGTGGTCATAGACTTGCTAAGCTGGTAAAGAGGGCTATAAACTAAAGTTGCCAGGGGAGGGGAACCTCAATCCATCCCACTGCTACCAGTTTGATGCCAGTGCCAGCAAGAGATGCCCAGAGCCTGAAGAGGTCTGCAGGTCAGCAGGAGACCATCTGAGCAGCAGCAGAAAGGAATTCCAGCCACTCCTGCCAGTAAGTCAGCTTCCTCAGGGGTCCAACTTAAGTGTTTTTATGCACACACCACGGCAAATATATAAAAGGAGTTAGAGATGTGCGCATGGCTGCAGGGTTATGATCTTACTGGCATCACAAAAACATGGTGGGATGACTCCTATAACTGGAGTGTTGGAATAGAGGAATACAGGCTCTTCAGGAAAGACAGGCAGAGCAGACAAGGAGGGGATGTTGCCCTGTATGTCAGTGACCAGCATGGAGCTCTACCTGGGGATAGATAAGGAGCCAACCCAAAGCTTATGGGTCAGAATTGAAGGGAGGGCAGGGACAGGTGATGTGGACCTGCTTGAGTGAGTCAGACGAGGGCCATGAAAATGCTCCAAGGGCTGGAGCACCTCTCCTATCTTCGAAGACAGGCTGAGAGAGTTCAGCTTGTTCAACCTTGACAAGGAGACCCTGATAGTGGCCTTCCTGTACCTAAAAAGGGACAACAAGAAAGCTAGAGCGGGACTTTTTACAAGGGCATGTAAGGATATGACAAGGGGGAATGGCTTTGAGCTGACAGAGGGTAGATTTAGATTATATATAAGGAAGAAATTCACCACTATGAGGGTGGTGAGACACTGGCACAGGTTGCCCAGAGAAGCTGATTGCCCCAACCCTGGCAGTGTTCAAAGCCAGGTTAGACAGGGCTTTGAGCAACCTGGTCTACTAGAAGGTGTCCCTGCCTATGGCGGCGCGGTTGGAACTAGATGATCTTTAAGGTCCATTCCATCTCAAATCATCCTATGATTCTGTAATAGCTGACTTTTTGTCTATTAGTGTAGCTTTTGATGTTATAGTGTAATTAAATTTGAACCCAAGGTACCCAACGTCTGCAACAAATGATATATATTTCTCTTTTTTCTCTTTGTGTAGAAAATATATCTTGGCTGACTGGAATCACTGTGGCAAGCTGTAAATGATGTATGAAATGAAAAATCCCTCCTCACTGCAAAGAGAGAATACAGACAGGGCTCAGCAATTGCTGCTGGGCTATGCTATTTGCTGAAATATTCAGCTCAAATGCAGTCACACAAGCTTGCCAGTGCTGACACTGGGCAGCAAGTTGCATATATCATTTTTCAATCTTATTCAGGACCAAATGACTAAGTGATAACTGGCATGACAAATTCAGAAAAAAATTGCAAATACCTTAAACCAACTTCAGTTGTTGGGGTTTTTTTTATTTACTTGAATGCCTAATGTTCAACTGCCTCTGTCTCATTAATGCTCTGAACTTTAGAAATTCACAAACTGACACCAAGAAGGGCTGCACAGCTAGAAAAATTATTAAAAAACAAATGGCTTGACCACACTAGAACTATTGGTAGACAGTGTTTAAATATATACTGAACTGGTGCCATGTTTATTAGGATTCACTGCAATCACAAGGGTTCTTTGAATATCTTTGATCCAAGTCAAGAGGCAAAGACTCTCTCCATCCTATGGTGTAGAGACAGAAATACATCTGTATCTCCACACAAGTGGATACGACTTTGTATGCCTGCATGTAACTGCTGGTACATCAGAGATATTTGTGTTAACTGTTGGGACTGAGGCTACGATTTAACAATAGACAGATATTTGCAGATTATGGAGTTTTTCTAACCCCACACCCCCATTTGTTGTCACCCCAGAGCTCACAGTTCCCTTTATTTTACCAAGGCAACTGAAACATAGCCATGCTGTGAACTGAATCAGGAATCTGACCTGACTTTAACAAACTCTGTCTATAGAAGGAAAAGAAGGGAGAGAATTATTTTTTGTAAGCTAGATGAGCTCTCCCTAAACAGAGGGAAGGAGAAGATGAAACATGAGGCCCTGTACAAGATCAACTTAGGGCAAGATTGGAGCTCATTCTGTCATTAGAAGCATCCAGGGTGGATACCCAAACACCACAAGCAACTCTTTGGAAGAGCTGTCAATTACGAATGTAAGAGCTAGAAAGGGAAAGGGAAAGGCACAGCAGCTGAAGAGAGGGGTGACTCTCAGCAGTAAATCTGTGACTTCTGTGATGATTGTAAGCCTCGCTGACAAAATGCAGATCATATAGCACCTATGGGGTTCTCTTTAAAGATATTTCTATTCTTGAAGCCCTTCAAAAATCACACAAGTTGAAATTTGAGATTTCTTTCTGCCTCTGTGTTCTTCCTTCCCTCTCTTCCATTGAGCTGGCTGCAAAGGTTAGAAATTTGTCTCACCTCCCCCAAAGGCAACCAGCAAAAGGGAACCTCAAAAAAGGCTTTAAAATCCACATACTTTAATACGTATTAACTGTTAAACTTTGGGTTTGTTCAGACATTTTTTACATACACATTTTCATGCATTACAGAAGTTTGGAACTCTAGCTCTACATACTTAATGTTTAACCTTCCAGGCATAGTTTTGACTTCTTAGCCCCTCTAAGTGGGTGTTAATTCAAACTAGTCAAGAGGCCACGAACTTGAACAGAAGATCTCTTTTCCAATGTTATTTTCTCCAGACCTTTCAAGGATAAGGTTAGATATATGTGTCTGATCCAAATGCGGTGCAAGCAGTTAATGGCCCTCAAAGCACTAGTATAGCACCTTGAGGCCAGAGTTGATGAACTGAAGGAGCAGGGAAATACGGATGTCTCTACAGAAACAGCAAAGCACCCTACATCAGAGGTGGCTACCCCTGCCATGCAGCAGGGAACATGGCACGTACACGGGGAGCTGGGGGAAAGGACACCATTTTAAACATATCAAATATAACAGAAAGAAAGAGAAGACCACACTGTAAAATCTACTTAAGTCAGTTACACACATATGAATATAAGCCCAAATGACAGAAAACAAAGATGTTGGAAGCATCATTGTGTTAATCATCTCTTGATCAGGGAATGAACTCCGACTGCACAAGGTATTTTATCTAAGGCCTTCTTCCTCATGTGTTTAAACCGTGACTAGTGCAATGACAGCATGGTCTGCAAATAAGGCTGCTGTGCATTGCTGTAGTCTGAATAATATTCTGAGCATTGTTCTAACATCTACAATCCCCCGTCATGGGGCAGGACCCCACTGAGAAAACCAAGTCTAATAAAACAGCAGTAACAGGCAACTTCAGCCCTTTGTATATAAATTAGATCGCTAATACTGTTACAGCCTGAAGACGAGCAGAACTCCATCTGTGCATGGCTTTCTGCATTTTTGTGTGACCAGGTGCTTAATGCCTGAGCCATCATTCGCTGCCTTCCTGCAGCAGGGAGGGCCAGCTGGGAGCTCCCACTGCGACTTCAGTGTAGCTTACCAGGGAGACCTATACACCGGAACGCAGGCACTGTGGCTAACAAATTTGAACAAATCCAACGGAATGTTCTGAGAAGCTAGGAAAGCTTAGAAGAGGGATTTTTGAACTGACTGCTGTGGGGACATTACTGCCTTTATTCATGGCCAGCAAAAAGAGTGCAAAAATAGCTGATATAGACTAAGATCAAATATGAATAATGAAAGCAAAAGATGTAAACCAAAACAAAACACTTAGGTCTAAGAATTAACAAAACAAAGAGGCTGATGCTTTTGCAATAATCGAAAAATAGAAAAGGGCACCAGAAGGGGACAGAAGCTAAGTCCAGAATAGCTGAATTACTTTTGGCAGGAGACTCTGCACTGAGGCAATAACTGGCCCAGCTACCTCTCTCTAGAGTAACTGAAGCAGGGTGTACCTAATGTGTGAATGTCAAAGAGGTGTGTTTGGGGCTGTGAGCTGTCTCTCTCCTTTTCTTCTCCTGCAAGAACAGGCATTTGGCAGCATAAACCTTTGCAGAGCTCCTTAGCACCTTGACAGGAAAGATGCTCCAGTGGCTTCATGAACCATTTTGGATTTCCTCCATCCCTAGAGATGAGAGCACTCCAAGTTTGCAACTTACACTTTGATTAAACTTATTAAAAAAAAAAAAAGAGAGAATATTTGTTGTAAAATAAAGAAGAAAATTTATTATCTAGTCAGAAGATCAGACTGTTAGCTATAGCACTGGATACAAAAGGTCACAAGTAAAACCCAATTTTAGTCTAATCTTGCTTCAATTAAAGTTTTCTATTTACCAATGGAATACTTTTCTAATTGCTTACTCTCGTTACCTGGGATTTCAAGATGTATTTGACACACTGGAGACAAAAGTTAAGGTTAACAAACATAACCTGTCTCCTGAATGCCACTGCCAGTGATCAGTAATTTTATCTCACCTGACCCAAGAGTATGTTCATTTTGAATTCTAATCTGAGATGCAAATATAAATGTTCTTGCTGGCTCTGCTGACCGGCTGCCTTGGGTATCATCTCCACCCTGTTACAGCCATCAGTCAAAAGATATATGGGCTCTCAAAAACCTGTTAGTGGCTTATTCCTGATAACTTCAGTAAAAATTATTCCCTCTTTATACCTGACAACTGGCTCTTTACCTTCAGTCTGATCTGTTCATTATGCACAGGTTATTGATTTATTTGTATTGAATATCAAGAGATTGGTGATAGATATGATACTTTGTTTGGTTCATTACTTACTTCACTAGCTTTCCGTACTGGAATACATGACATTCATAAGAGCTATTTTTAGAGTGCAGTGCCAATATATTCTGCAGCAGTCCCACAGATCTCATTCTCATGTCCTTCACAGGTTTCCAGCCTATGAAACTTAGGATGGTGCGTATCTGGCCCAGGTATGTAGCTAGGACACAGTCAGCTGAGGTTCTCCATCTGGGAACAAGAACCA
>NW_009918650.1:192817-198276 GCF_000696875.1 Nestor notabilis
GGGGGTTGCTTACAGGAGGAAATACATATTAAGTGCAATAGCACATGGATACAAGCTAATCTTCATTCAGATATCCTAAGGGAACTTCAGAATGAAATGGTTGAGCTGAATACAAAAAAGTTATCAATCTAAAATTAACTACTACTGCAGAGGACTTGGAGGCATTGCTAATTTGTGTTTATCCTTCAGAAAGGTATTGGGGTGATTCTGGAAGCCAGGCGCTAGTAAGGTATTCTAAAAAAAAGTGTTGAAACAACAAAAAGAATAAATTACACATGTTAGGGACAAACAAGCACAGCTCCTACAAAGGAAGATGTGTCACTGTCATCTATTTAGAACTTTGGGGGTTGTAAACAAAACTGAATGAGGAAGATACACCAAATATTTATATGGGCTTCTAAAGCTTTTGACAAAAGAAACTAGAACTTCAAGTCAAACAATGTCATATATCAGATATTGTCTTGAAGACAAGAAAGTATAAATAAACGAAGTTTTCAATCTGATAACTAAATGGGATTGAAATCTACTGGTTAATCTTTTTGTGGCTTTCTTTAATTTATTTTGTAAAATCTGAATATTGGGAATAATCTTCTAAGGCACCTGACTAACAAGACTTCCCTCTTGACTGGAATTTCCGTATGCTTTTGATGGGTGAGTGAAATTTAAATAACTAACTTTAAGATTTTAGAGTTCCTGAATTTTTGTGCTGGCAATGAGAAATCTCCTCTAGCTATGAAAGTCACCTTCCCATTTTTGGAAGTACAGTGATGATACCTCTTAACACTAAGGTGCAAGGGGGAGCAGATGGAAAGCGTAAGAAGCACAGCCAGTCATGAACCAAATGAATATTAGAAAAGGAGCTTCCAGGTTGATCTAAGTCCTGAACATTACAGGAAAGACAAATGCCTAGGTAAAAGCAAGGCTAGAGACATCAGAGTTTGTCTGAATTTTTTTCTAGACTATTTTGCTAATCTGATGGTTTTTAGTTTTTCAGATTGCCCTAGGTGTCTGCTTACACATATATGGGCCAAAGGACTTCCTAAACAAGAAAGGCATGGATACTATATAAGAAAGGAGCAGAAACAGAAACTCTCCATGCTGTTGAAAGTGTACCCATTTTTAAATATGAACCATGAGAATGGAGTGTCAAAAAGCCATGTGCCTATACTACGGTGTCTTGTAATACATTAAACTATTTATGATAATCGATCACTTCGGTCCCTTCAGCTTTACCATCTATTTGTATAAACAATAAAAAACCTTATACTTCCTAAAAAAAATCCAAGACACTTGCGCTGAAACATAAGAAGTCATCCTAAACTCTGCAGTCTTCTGTCTCTCAAGCAGAGCACACTGAGAAGATACTACACAGAAAGCGCAGGACCAGACAAGTGCTGTACAGCAACTGCAAAGGCAAATGAAAAGTAAACCAGAGCAAGCAGCAGTGACTGTGAACTGAATGAAGGAGATAAACGATAGGGGTGCCTCCAGTACTGTTACCATTAGCACAGCAAAGAGGAGATGATGCATCTTGGAACTGTGACTACACAAAACTATTTGATCAGCAGGTCTGAAACATTCCCATCAGCCATATGACTGTGTTGCAGTTATCAGCAATACCCACTGCTGTACAAGAGAAGTTTAAAACAGTCAGGAGCACATTTTGCTTCTCTGCCTATGCAACATCAAAATATGTCTTTAAAGCACTGTCTCTCACTTAATAAGCCAAACCTCGAGACAGACTGGGACCATAGTCCCAAAATACGCAAAATATGGACAAACTGGTAAGCTGTTTCTGTGTCAGTATTTTGGCTTTTCACCTCCCTTAGCGATTGATAGTAACTTTTGAAAATAAGCTAACTGTTCTTTACACTTCTGGGTAACAAAGATCACATATCAGAGCTTCATGACCAAATTAAAGTAAGGTCTATCCCCTTCCCTTAGGCCCCTTCCCCAGCTAATTTTGCTGCTAATATTGTCAGTGTAGTGTGAAATGGCCAATTCACACATGTGCCATGTTTTGTACATTGCCTGAACCTGCTGGAACATGATTTTCGTAAGAATGATGAGACTAATAAACATCTTCTGGCAGAGGCTTGCAAAATCTGCACACATTTTACTCATGCAGTTATGGGCCATAAAACTCTTAGAGAACTGCAGGAGAAAAGCAATGTACATACACATGCATAAATTAAAAGAAGAAATGTGAACTCAGTGGAAAGCTGCTCTTTTAGACATTTAGAAAAGGCACGTATAGCAGGGGAAAACTGCATACATACTCAGCAGCCTTTAGAATAGTCAGAGAAGTTAGTCAGAGATTAGTCAGAGAAAATAGTCAGAGTGTCCTAGTTTTTACAACCAGATTTTATGGGAGAGCTTTCAGAGATCCAGTCTCAGCAGTTGCCTCAGCTGGATCCTTGGTTTTAGTCCTCCACATGGGCTGTAGCAATGTTGCTACAGCAATGTTGCAGGCAGAAGAAAGTCTTAAGTGTACTTCTACTAACATACTACATGGATTGCTTGTACAATCCTGGGTTACCAGTAGGGAGGATCCTTAGTATTTATTCTGCTTCATTAACCAAGTCTAAACCTTACTGAGAGGGTTTCAGATTTTTTACGGCCTTTAGAGAAATGTAGAAATCATCTGTTCTGTTTTTTTTTTTTTAAAAAAACCCAGTCTGATGTCAGTTAAAGCTTTCCAGTTGTCTTCCCACTAGCACTGAAAACCATCAAAGATGTTAAGAGATCACAACTACTCTTTGCTACATACTGCTGAACGTTTTATGTACCAAGTGTGATTACAGCATGGGAAGTCCAACACCACAATGTTCTCCTCGTAGTCTTGTCCCCCTCTTTCGGTTTGCTTTTGGAAGAGCTACCGCTAAACTGCTGTGGTCCTTCCAGAAGCATAGGTAATAGGAATTGCTTTCATGCAAAGCTAACTTTCTGGGATAAGGAGGTATCTGACAGCATTACATTACTGACACACGGCTGGATTTCCTCCAAACCTATGTCCAATCAGAGGGATAATAAAATTGACGTGGATTTTCTAAAGCTGAAAGATTAAATTCAACTTTTATGCTAGAAGAACTCCACTAGCAGATCAGGAACATCTTGGTAACCTGTGTGTAAAGCACAAGCAAGAGTGGGTAAGAAACTTTTTTAAGTGAAAGCTCTGATCACCTCTCTCAGTTATTCAGATTACTTACTTTTACTGTCAGTGCAGCAGGGCGAGCTTTTGCTTACCAAGGAACCAATTTGAAGCCTGAAATTGTAAAGTAATTGATATTCTGCATGCTGCTGGTGCTTCAAAGAGACTGGAGGCCTGCAGCTTCTGGTGTTGCCAGCAGCATGGAGCAGGTATTTCCTGCATTTGCTGAGAAGCTCTGAACATGCAGAGAAACACCAACTGGATGACAACTAAGGTAACTGGTGAAAAAGGACCGTCTTGCCACGAAGTTAATGAAAGCACAGTCTTAAGCACATGGGATCCTGGAAGTAACAGTAACACTTGTACTTAAACAGGATGAGCTCTGAATCAAAACCAGTAAATGCATGGTAGAAAAAAAAGTGGAGGAAACCAAATGTTTTGCAACTTGAAATGAGGGCAATAAACGGGCCTTAGCAAAACACCAGGACACTCCCCATTCTCCTGTTCTATGTTAAGAGATAATGGTGTTTGGCCACGGCCTTCCTTCAGTGCTTCTGAACAGCTTCTAGCCCTTGCTATCTCTGACAGAATTTTACTTTGAGAGTTTTTAACTACTAGTGACTAGCAACAGTTCAGCTAAGTAACTAATCCCTGGTGTAGAAACAAAGTAGATGTGTTATCTTCAATAAAAAGTTGGATAGGGCACAAAAAAAATTGGTCATGTTTTTTATCTCATTACTCCTTGAATGGCGACTACATTAAAGTCCTGTACCAAGTTTCACACCAATCTCTGCTAGATGGAGCAACTCTTCCACACATCTGTTTTCAAAAGGTCCTCCAGCTGCCCAGTGGCATGTGTACCATAGTCTCACACGAACTGTCAACTAGCAACAAAACATAGATCTTTCATTGTACTTTCGCTGAGACTTGCTGTGTCTGGTTTTAATTTACGTATTTGCTCTTTCTCTTGTAATAAAATTGAGGGCCATACCACATAGTAGAGGTGACAGAATGCATTCCTGTTTGACACTACCATGACACTGAAACATGGACTCTTTCATGCTCTTGTGCACTCCTGATCATGTCTTTTATTTCTCTTTTACGTAACACAGTATTTTAAGAAGTTCGGTTATGACAACTGTGACATATTTTCTTTAGATCCATGAAATGGACAGGTAGATTTAGTCTTTCAGGGCTCTTTTCAATACTATTCTTAGAGTGAAATCAGATTAACATATGCTTTTCTGAAGTCAAATATATCTTCCCTTAAGGTCTATTGAAGGGTTTGGTTTAGTTCAAGATGGTATTACGAAGAAGTAGTTATAACTGAAAGAACTGCAACACTTTTGCAATCATTCCAACAACTTGGATCAACTTTTATTTAGCACTTTGACTACAAGGACAGTGTTTCATTATTCTAATAACTTTTTGCAGTCCCCTTCTTTCCTGAGATGTTCTGGAGACTTAGCAATGATGAAATTACCTCAGACAGTCAACATTTTCCCAGTGACAAGGCTTCACTTGCACTTTTCCAAAGTTTTATCTTTTTATTGCATCTTAAAAAAAGATAACGACAAACCAAAAAACCCACAAAAACTATTAGAAACCAATATCAGTTGAAAAGTAGAAATGTTGGCAACAGTCCTCCAGAGAACTTAGTTTATCTTCTATGGGGCAGAAGAGCTCTGTATTTTATGAGTTTTGCAGGTTCAGAAATAATTTCCTCAGAAGCTTCAGTATCCTACCCTACAAGAACAGAATTCTTTTGGGGGTTCTGTGATAGGTAGGGCCATACACAGGAGTTTCCCAAGAATATATGTATGTTCAAAAGTTATCAAATGGTAAAAAAACAAAACAAAACAACAACAACGACAAAAGAAAAGTTTGAAGATTTAGAAGAGAGAAATAGTTGGGTATGACTAAAGATCTACGTGATTACTAACTATAATACCAGCATGAGGAAGACGAAGATTGACAATAAAAAGAAGGAAAAAAACCCACATTTTTCAGCATATTTTTTCACTATGATTTTTTTTGCTACTCTATTAATATTTAATAATAACAACGACTATATGAATCATATACAAAGAGACTGTTCTGAACTTTTGCAAAAGTGGTTTTTTGGTTCTCATGCTCTGAGCTTCTCTGTTTCTTTGTCTTCCTGCTCTAAAGTTTTCTGTCTCTGACTCTCACACTCCATTTTGTAACACAAGAAAGTTCTGTCTCATGGAATTTCCTAAAGAAAGACATATATTATTTACATCTGTAGCTACCAGAAGAAAATGTCCGTGTCCTGTCCTCCTCCCCC
>NW_009918650.1:198307-268882 GCF_000696875.1 Nestor notabilis
CCCCCCCCCCCCTTATTTTTTTTCCCCCAGTATCTTTTTCTTCAGTATTTTCAGTGCAAAGTATCATGAATAAGCACACTATGAAAAGACCCCTACCAGGAAATACCACAAGAAAGCAGGAAGGTCTTTTCATGTTAACTAACTGTTAAGCATGTTTAGTCAAAAAAAGAAAAAGCCCACAGGAATGCTTTTTGTTGTGGCATTCATTAAGAACAAAGGCATAAGCCAGTCTCTCAGAAAGCCTGGTTTGACAGATTTGAAACCCATGCAGTTTCATTAACCCTGGCTCCTGTGAATTTACCCACTGCAGTAATACATAGTGCAGTTAAAGACTATCCATCAAAATGATGATATGTTTAAAACTGGATCACAATTCCTTTACATTAAGAGGTTTCTTTTTACTGCAAAGTGTTCCAAAGTCCAAAATGAGAAGTACCACTGCAAGTGGATTTTTTCCTAAAGTGCTCTTAAATATACGCTTAATCGCTATTCCTACTTTACCTAATCATCACCGGAATTACCGAATCTCAACACATGTGATAACGTTAACAAGCCCTTGTGGTAATGAACCCAGGTAACGTTTCATCTAAGTCAGTAAGCTTGTCGAAGAACAGTATATTTGACCAGTAATTTAACTACAGGGCAGTTAATATATTTTCATCTTTCCGAATTTCCATGTCTAAAATAAACACAATGAAAGAACACTCAGTTATGCAGGGGTGAACTGCTTAGCAAAAGTGTCTGTTATAAATTTCTACAGAGGTACTGAAACAGTGATACTTTGAATCCCTACTCATAAATGTTAAAATAAAATTGTCTAGCTACTGATTGAACACCAAAATCAAGTAGGCTGCAAATTACATGCACAGGTGTCAAAAGTACAAGAAGTGGAATTGAGTAACCCCACATATTATTCTTTGTTCAACAACAGCCAAGCTGAACCGAAAACCTTTGGCTGCCCTAAATGATGTGACATCACTGAAGTTATGCCAGTGGCTATGTAGGATCAAGCCCTTAACACTGTAAAATGGTAATTCCATCTCTCAAAACAAGAAATACTGCCTCCTCAGAATTGCAGGGAAGGAGAATACTGGGTCTCCAGTATGTACATAATATAGATAGGCCTGTACTCACACTGTCTGAAGTCCTTTTAAGTCACTGTGTCTACAATTTCCCATGGGCTCAGCGCCTTTTAAGGTCTAGATAAGAGCCAATAGGTAATGTAAGGCACAGGGACAAAGCAAAATTTAAACTGTGTGAACGCAGAGACTATTGAAAACAGGTGATATTATTATCTTCTTTTCACCTGTGTAATAGAAACATTTTCTATAGCTTGTTGTTTGACATTAATGGATAACATGTATGAGAAAGCCTACTCCATCTGTTCAAGAGTTTTCTTATTATATGTCCCAGAGGTAAGAACTGAAAGCTACAGCATTTACTCATTACAGTTGCAGTGACTGGAGCATGGGAAAGTGTAAAATACAGACTTAAGAACAGGCTCCTGATAAAGAGATATACTGGATCTAAAATACAATATGGCCTAATTCTAATACTGTCAAGCAAAAGATTTTTCTTACCATGAGACAAATAAACAGGCACAAACCCAGCCCATTTTGAAACATATGTCAAGTATTTTCTTAAGCTTCCAAACCCTGTAAATTTCAAAATATGCCTGAGGAAAAATAAAATTTACCAAACATCATTTCTTGCATAGTAAATTTGTAAGCCATTACTTTTTATAAATTGAGATGCTTTTCTCAGAACACAATTGTTTAAATTTTATGTCTGTATACTAGATCTTGAGAGATTTAGGGAATACTTTAACTTACTTCTGGAAAGGACCACTTCTTTATAAGAACTATCTACTGTAAAGATGTAGCATGGTTTGGTTTTGTCTTTTTTTGCAAAACATTACTAAGCAGGTTCTTGTTTCGAAGTAAATATTAATTGTTAACAAACATTTGCTAAATTAAAGAAAAAAATGATAACAGATTTCAGATTATACCAAAGAAACTTTGCTTCAGTACATGCTCCTTATTACTCCCGTCTGCCTGGACAAATTTCCAAACTGAGAAATAAGAACAGATCCTGAAAAAACGAGATGTGTAGCAGCTTGTTTTTGTTTAGAAACCAGCCTGGAGAGTAACAAATGTTAAGCAAGGAATAACCAACAGGGATTTTCTATTTGGTGCAGAAATACCCCTTGTTCTGTATGAAAGTCAGGATTCAAATAAGGTAAAACAGAGTCACAGCCAAAGACCACACGTCAGTCCCTGAGGAAAAGTGCTTCAGTGAGACTGGAAGGCTGCAGAGACCACAAAGGACTTTATGGCATTGCTGTTTGTATGAGCAAAAAGCAATTTGAATGGGACCAAGAATATAATTAAAATATAATCACAAAAATCTTTAATGAATGTATGAGTATTTGATCAAATCCCATAAAAATGAGACAGCATCAGCTGCCAGCTTCTCTCTGGCAAATCACTTGATGTGAAGACAACAGCCTGAAGTAGCTTTACGAACCTGAGCTGTCATACTGGCAAATCACAAAAACACTACACTAACTTGTTATGAATAATGCCTTCCAATTCACAACAGAAAATGCATAGTTCCTAAAAGAATACCTTACTCTTTAAATCCTCTGATTACTGAAACAAAGTGTCTCTAGCCTGTATTGTGGCTACTAAAATCTTTCAGTATTTGTCTGCGTTGCCTCCCATGTCTACGCGATGTTTCCTTAACATGTCAATTTCATTTTATTTTAAACACTACTTGTATGACCGTACATATTTCTAAGTGCTGGCTGAGCCAGTTAAAGCATTAGCAGGTGATTGATTCCCATCATCATGGGACTCACTCTAAATACATTTGGTATTTAAATAGGAACTAGCCATTGACTCTGTAATCCCTTGTGCCATACTTGTCCTATGAAAGGATAACGACAAAAGGCTAGTGCAGTATTTGTCAGGATACCCTCACCATCTCCTCTATCCCCACAGGCAGTGACTGTAAATGTCTGTGACTTCAGGCGAGTTCGTGTTGTGATATTACTGTGCACATTCCCAGAGGGAACTCTGCAAAAGGACATTGGCATTCATGTTAAGACAGAGAATTCAGCCACCTTCCACAGGCACCGACTGCCCCAGACAAAATGGGTGACTGCTACATGGAGAGAAAGCTGAAGGACATAAACATACCACAGTATGTTTGGTTAGAGATTAAGGCCCTTTTCACAAGGGATTGAACAAAACAAATAACTAAAATGAGACATGCACTGAGGCCTCATTGCTCAGGTAAATGCAGTGATTCTGTGTCTCAAAACTTGCCAAACATAAACTTCATTTTCTCTTTTTTTTCTTTTCTTTTTCAGATTCTAAAATCTCAGAAAGAAGAGTTTAAATGTGAGGTGTTTATAGACTGCTGATCTTGATGAAGTTCTGGGTTATTTGCAGTTAAGAATAGCCAACTTCTACAGGCATAGGCACCATTCTGTGCCCCTCCAGAGAGCAATCTGGTAGCTGAACGGATACAACATGAGGACATATTTGACTTTGCAATGTTGAGCCACATGGATCAACTAAAGGATCTCTGAACTGTCCTCCTCAGGGTCACAGGTAGAGAAGGGCTCAGCACATCAAGATGCAAGGAAGTCAGCCCGAGGCCAGCACTGCCCACAGGGTAAATCCAAGTGCTTATGTACAAAACCAGCTTGGATATATCAGGAATCATTAGCTTTGGTATTGATACTTGGGCATCCCTTCCTCCATTTTCAGCATCACAGAAAAGGCACATGCTCATCACCTGAGGCACAGCTATTTCTGAGTCAGGGTCTAGATGCCTGTCACCCTCTACCTCTGCCTGTACCCACCTGCTTCTCCTTTGAATGCCATCCACTGTTCACTTTCTCACCTCTGTGCTTTACACCTTCTGCCACTGCACTCTCCTGTATTATTTACTATCACTCACAGTGTAAGCTCCAACTTCTCATCTCTTCCTTCAAATACCTGTAACAGAGCAGCCCAGCACAGAGAACAGCCTGTCAACATTCTGGAGCGAGCCTCATTGCCATTATACTACCTACCTGTCACTTAAACTCTGCTTTCTCGCTTACCTGGACACACAGGCCCTGGCCTGTGCTGCTCCCTTCCAACACAGAGCCTGTGGACACTCAAGTTCTCCCTTGCAGTTAAATGCTTGTATCTGTCCATCTTACTGGTATGCCTTTTTAACCTTTCTAAATGAACATAACTACCCCTGCATAAACCTCTTCATGAAAATGTTGTGTTTACTTGCAGAGCTGGGCTGGTTTAGCAATACAACTACTGTATGTAAGCAAGGCCTAAATATGGTAGTTTTACAGTATCAATGAAATCTCAACAAACCAAACATCATTAAGATCTTAAAAAACCCAACAAAAATTAGCTGACAAATGACAGAAAAAACAAACACATAAAAGCACCTCAAATCATGAACCCAAGCAGCCCTACAGTACCCCACTGTGTGGAAATACCGGTCTTAAAACAGTGCAACTGTACTCAGTCTTGATCCTGTAAACACGAATGTATTTATGTTTTACACATAAGAACTTGAAGGAAAAAATCTTTCTTGTTAAAGATGCAAGCACATAGAGCCAGTAATGATTTTCATGATCATTTGATATTTGTTATTAAGAATCATATCAATATCTGCCTTGAATTATGACTCACTATTTAGTGAAATTCCATTTTATTTCCCTATAGAATAGAAAGGCTGATGAGAAATTGCTTAAAAGACCATCTCGCGCTGTAACCAGTTCCAGACAGCTTGTATGACATTTCCCTGGGAATGCAAAGGAAAAACTGAAGAAGAGAGTAAATTCACTTGGGGCCTCTCCTCCAAGCTATAAGCAAATGAATTCCTGTTTGTGGTTCTGCTGCAGGCTTGGAATATGGTAAAGTTGTGGGATTAGCAGAAATCAGACATTCCTGTCTCAGAAATGAAAACTTTACTTAGTATATTCAGAAGAATAAGAAGATGACAACGCAAGTAGAAAAAGTTTTGAAAAATTTAAACTCTGTCTGGCGTGGGTCTAAATACACAGTTCTGGACATTTTCAAAGAATGTCAGCATGGGTATTTACCACAGGCACATCTGCATAAGATTATACACAGACAGAACAACCTTCTAACTGAAAAAAGCGTTATTATCATCCTTTGGATATATTTTTGTTCTGTATTAAATGAATGTAACGTAATACTAGTGAAAGCTCAATAAATATGTGCACTTTTGATACAAAACAAAAAACCATTTCTGAATTAATACAGTAACATAAGCCTGTGGTAGAAAAAAATACTGCTTTGGAGACTGCTTTTTGAAGGACAATCAGCAAGTCATTACTTTTAAACCTCCAGAAACTACTGTTAATACCATATATAGCCAAATATTGAATGGCTTAAATGACACTAGAGAGAACAAATAGTAGCATAAAAAGCCAGCATTTACCAATTAGTCAGTCTACATAAAAGCACACACTGTGATATGGCAATTACAGAAGTACTTACTACAAGGCATGTAAGAGGGATAAAAACAAATGAGAATGCAGCTCTAGAAAGTATGAGAAAAACATTTTAATATGTACACCTACAGAGAGTAAAATATACACCAGAAGTATATAATCAAGCACTGTTTGCTTAAGACAGCATACTGAACAGACCAAGGAAGAAGAAAACCAGGAACTAGTATATGTAATCTGACTATATAATAAACATAATGACTAGCGTATTTGAGATTTGCTGTTATTACCTCTAATTTGCTAGCCAGACTGTCTTTTCTCTAACACATTCAGTATGTGACACTACACTGGAATATGCAATATTGCAAATCCTTTTAATGGACTTCTTGGAAGTTTCTTATAAAATCAGGAATGGGGAACTTGGATTTTAATTAATATAGCATAGGTGTCATATCTTTCCCACAGACTCAGGCACTGGTAGGAAATTCAAGACGACATCTGGTTGAATTGCACTTTTTCAGTTCAAACTCTGTACCACTGAAAATATTTGGGTCACAGACGTGGGGTTTTTTTTCTGGATAGCAAAGAATTTCATTTTAAAAAAATAGTTTTAAAATCTTCCAAATATTTACAGCTAAGAGAAAACACGTTTTGGCCACGGCTTTCAGCAAGCTAAGCTGTTTTAAATTCTGCAGGCTTGGTATGTCATTGCAAAGACATATCAGATTTGATTATGTTGTCGTGTTGCATCCCTCAGCAGTTCATTGACAGACTGCAGGCTCTTGATCCAGTTTTTGTGCTTCTTTCTAAGTTTCTCTTTGAAAGCACCAGGGCCAAATAAGAGTGGGTACTGACAGCGTTTATTCTCCTGTGAATAAGCTCTTCACTATTTAAGTGAGTCTTGGACCCTGTTTTGTGGAAGACACAGCACAGGAAAAGCCAGCCCCTCAGTGCCACACAATACTTATATTATTCGGTTCCACCAGTATCTGGTTACATCAATTCTCAATACATGAAGTCTGACATGAAATGTTGAGGGTGAACGCCCCCATCTCAGTTAAACCAGTAGTATAAGAAGCTCTGTTTGGTAAGGATTTTCAATTCCATATAAAGTTTACTTTCATTCGGGCTTTAAACAGTATCTACAGAAATCAACCCTTCAGTATGCTTGTATAGCCTGTTTTAAATACTTTTGAAGTTGCAGTCAGTTTACCAGCAATTAATTTTCATATGAAGCCAGTGAAAATCATCTAAACATCCCCACTGATCTCTGCCTAAAAGACATCACCCTTAATGAACTGTGATAGCGTGGGTTCTCTTACCCTGTGCCATTTGAGTTACATGAAATAAAAACAACATATCTAGGTTTCAGAATTAATTTCAATATAGTCAGGACATGGAGACAAAATGTTGCATGGGCAAGGCAGAGGTAAGACTATTTTAGCCATGCCCAAAACACAAGCATGTTATATTTTAAGACACAATTTACTCCAAGCTAATGTTGCACAGATTCTTCAACATAAATTAAGGACTGTCACGTTCCCTATGCTTCTTGTTGTTTTGTTGGGGTTTTTTTCTGGGGAATACAGCTGATATAACTACATCTAGATTATTTTTAAGCTCATTTCCATAGGAACATGAGCTGTATACCTCCCAAAGATCTTTCAGTCACAAGATGCAGGAAGAAAGAGGTCAAACTTCTCTAGCTTTTTCTTAGATTTTGAGGCCATTAAATAAATGTGGGATCCTCATCCAAACTTCCTCCGTTGATTAGTAACAGTTCCTAGGGAGATTTGTCTTCAAAGGCACTCTCAGTTTTCCTACTGTGCCTGAGTTTTAATCAAAATCTAAGAGTATGAATGCTGCTACTAAGCCCTTCCTGTATGGCCTTAATATGTGCCACTTTAGCAAAGTGGAATTGTCACATTAATGTTAGCATTTACATTTACGTAACAGGATGCTGTTTTGTATCTCTTATTAAAGCCATCTTTTTAAAAATAATTTTGCCAAGATTAAGCTTAAATTTAAAGAATTCTTTCAAAATCCATTAGTTTCCTTGTTCTTTTAAATGCAAAGTAGTCAACCAAAGTTTTTTTAACTTTTTGACAGTCTGTATTTCCCTTTTTTTTTCTCATTCCAATAGTTATCATTATGTATCGTATCAACCTGAAGCCTGCAGTACTTTGTGTTAGCAATCAAATGGTATCCTCGATAAAGTTAACTTTATTAATAAGAAAAACTTAACTTGTGGTCAGACACCAAAACTGAACTAAATTCATCACCATCACCATGAAAAAACATTTAGAAAGAGCTTTATAATTCCTGTGCATCTCGATGAAAAGATTTCATTCAGCTACAAGATGACATTCAGCTTTTATATGACTGCCATTCTCAACGAACCAAAGGCCTAATTAAATCTAATTTCTTAACACTATGTTTTATAGAACTGGGATATTTGTGCTGTTTCACCAGCATCTCTAGTGTCCTTGTATAACCAACACGTTCTGCTTGCTCTCCTCTTAAGTACACTTTCCATTTTCATTATCCTTGAGTTCAACATTTATAAAAAAAAAAGAAAAAACAAAAAAAAAAACTCCAAACAAACAAACAAACAAAAAAAACCAAACAAAAATGTTACAGTAACATGTAGTATGGCGGCAAAGGAAACTCTTTGGTCTATCTCCCTGTAGTCACATCATCTAAACCCTTCCATATAATTCCTCTCTTCTTGAAAGCAGTTAGATTTCTTACTCCCACTGCTGTACTTGAGCCCATTTCTTACTCATCTGATTGTTAAAAACCTCTTACTTTCAACCTTACATGGCTTGTTTATGTATGTTTGTTCTTCTACCAATATCATAATTCATCTTAAAAATGTCTTTTTTGTCCACAGCTTTATAGGTCTTTCCATGTAAAATTCCTATGTTCACCTCTACTGCTGGCTGATGACCAACGTACAGCTTACACTGGCAACTTGCCCTTAAGCTGTCAGTCAATTTCAGCAATTAGCCACTTATTAATTACACTTAGGACTGTAACAGAGAAGTCAAAAAGTTACAACAGATCCAGAAATAGAAAGTTACAGTATTCACAGTGCCAGAACTACCCACAGAAGTAGGATCTGGTCATACCAGTGATGCATTTTTACCCCAACATACAAATTGTCCTTGTCCTTTACCATGAGCAGGAAACAAAGATGAATTCATGGCAGATAATTTTCTTCTCATTAGTCAAAATCCTTATAAATTTCCACCTCCTGTGTTCTGCAGTATTTTTTAGCTGCTCATTGCCACAATACTAAGCCAATTCCCAAAAGACACAATATTTATTCCTTCCAAAGGTAAATACCTGTAGATAAATTCCAGATACTACTCAGTTAGCTGAAAGTGTCTACCCCTGTCCAATTTGTATTGTATTGTGCATTGTAATCTGGTTTTTCCTCTTTTTTCTAGAAGCCATACGACAATCTCAGATGTCAAGGTGCAAATACAACCATTCGGGAGAGATATAGATTACAGGATTCTGCCAGAGTTCATTATTACTGAAGAATTGTTATTACTTTTTCTTTAATTAGTATTTTCATTTTCAGAATAGTTCAGCAATTCAAAACTGATTCCAAACATTGAGCCCTTGCACAACTCTGAGCTCATCTAAAGTTTAAGTACTGAATGAGGTTGAAAGTAGAACTGTATCTTATCTCCAGAAACTATTTAGAAGTCTCTTTTGGACTTAACTTCTTACCTATACTTTGAAGCAATGACAAGTAAGATACAGGTTTGCATCTATTTGAAGTCTTGGCAATGCCCATTCCTTCTGCCATAATTTTGAGGCTCAATGTGTCTTCTTACAATGTCAATTTAACTAAGCAAGCCATCCAATTAGGATTCATCCAGCTAGGATCCATCATCTGGTTTTGTATATTTGGAAAGATGCAAGAGTCTCTTATACGCTTCCTCCAACTCTTTCCTATACCGACTATGACTACACTATCATACAAGTCAGGTCTGAACTTCTGAATGCAGGGAGTCTGAATATATTTGAATTTATCTCAGAAAAAATGGCTTGGAATTGTGAATTCTTTTGTGTAAATCATTTGTTTCTCTATTTCCATTAGTAAGTATTTCACGGTATCCTCTATAATCTCAGTTCTTACTTTCTGGTCTCCATATATTACAGCAACATAAATTAAAACAAGAACAGTTAAAGATTTTGAAGGTTAAAACATGTAGCATCCACTGATGAGAATAAAACATAACCTAGAAATCACTATATGTGTATGTGTATATATACACACATACATATAGAATCATAGAATCATAGAATAGTTAGGGTTAGAAGGGACCTTAAGATCATCTAGTTCCAACCCCCCTGCCATGAGCAGGGACACCACACACTAAACTATGTCGCCCAAGGCTCTGTCCAGCCTGGCCTTGAGCACTGCCAGGGTTGGAGCATTCACAACTTCCTTGGGCAACCTATTCCAGTGCCTTACCTCCCTCACTGTAAAGAACTTCTTCCTTATACCTAATCTAAAGTTCCCCTGTTTAAGTTTAAAGCCATTACCCCTTGTCCTACCACTACAGTCCCTAATGAAGAGTCCCTCCCCAACGTCCTTATAGGCCCCCTTCAGACACTGGAAGGCTGCTATGAGGTCTCCAAGCAGTCTTCTCTTCTCCAGGCTGAACAGCCCCAACTTTCTCAGCCTGTGTGTATGTATACATGGGTGGAGAGAGAGGGAGATATGTATGCATATACATGCCTCTGTGTGTATACACGCATTGCCAAGTATAAATACAGAGCTGGTAGGCTGTATGCATCAGATCCCTTGTACTTTATGCAATGTAATGATAGCATCTGAAATACTTAGCACTCTGCAAGTCCTGACAAATAACAAGAAACCATGTTTTCTTCCTGCTTCATTAGAGACACTAGTACTTAATGTTTATAGAATATCAATAATGCAGTTCGCAGTTCTGCATAATTAAAGACACCCTATGTTAATAAAATAACTTGGAAAGATAATGTAAAACACAAGACATAAATCCTCTGATGCCTTTGGCCTAATCTTAGACAAGTTTAATTACAATGATGTTGCTGTACTGTACCCTACAAAAATATTTTTTTGTCACTTAAACCTATCAAAGTATACACCCATTTATGACATTTGTGAGGAAGAACAAGCAATATAAAAGCCCACAAGTGGATACTTACAGTTTATGCATTACTAGAATACACATTCACAGTAGAAGCTCATGGAAATGGAGGAAGCTTTCTGACACAGGGAGCCACAATCCATTATTTTAGGATTTTCTGATAAATGAAAGCCAGAAAATTCAGACACAGATAGAAAATTCCTTAGACTCTGATGCCTACAGAGAGAGAAATCTTCTTGTGTGTTTTAAGCAGAACTTTCTATTGATTTCAGAAGTAAAATTTGTGTACAACAGGAAAGTGACTGGCTCTGCCCCATGGAAAAGGAAATAAACCAAGTTTCTGGGATTCATCAGTAATGATAATGTGCTATATTTTGAGTCAATGTTTTGTCATTTCTTTGCAACACTACTATTTTATTGCAGTGAACTATTACTATAGACAATAATTTAATGTAGCTTTCTGGATCATTAATTTAATTATAGTTGGGCAGCTCACAGTTGGGTTTTTTTTGAGGGAGGAGAAAAAAACCAGGAGAACAGAGAGAGATGGGGTTTGCTGAGACCTTCTTTCTGCTTCTCTTAAAAGGAAGGAAAAAAAGTCTCAACAAATAGTGAACCTGAAAGACAGTACTTACAAGCTATACTTTGCTCATGTAGAGCTCAGTCTACAGCCTCTGTAAGTCACTAACAAATAACAAGACTTTACTGAGAAAGTGTCCAAGTTCCAAGTCACACAAAGCAATACAATGATGCTGATGATAAACAAAGGTAAGTACTATAATAATGTCATAAACCCTCACATGCACCACCATCAAAGACATAAATAATAGAAACTGTCAAAATAAAGAAAAGGGAAGTGCAGGAAGTTACTATGCCGATGGGGGAAGAAATTAGGAAAAAAAATCATGAACAAAAAATAAGTTGTTCTTTTTTACTCATGAGTAGTTGAAAGAAATTTACTGAAGAAGTAAAAGCGAGCTGCCTTTTGATAACACGCTCTCATAACCGACAAATAGTACAATAAATTGTCTGTACAGGCCCATGTTTCTATAACTTATTTCCTCATTCTCACTTTCCTAGTTTCATCTTACTGTTTGTTACAGTCATTTATTAGATTTGTATTGTTAGCCTTGACCCCACAACTGTATTTTTGGGTCTACCTACTCACTACTAGATGCAGGCTCTAAAACCCAGGCTATGTGGTCTTCAGGTAAAAATTCAAGTATCCAGAACATTTGGACACTGTCCCATAAGGTCCTGTCTCTAACTGGGACCTCTGGGCAATACGGTAATATGCAATGAGCAATGCTGATGGAGACCCATGGAATGGGAGGGTGTGTTGAACACAAGGTAGTTTCCTACCAAAGGGATTCCACAGAAGACAGTTATGCTTAAACTGGGAGGGGGGGAGGGAGGGGTTCCCTGAGTAACCTGTAATGGTTCAAACCCATTGATCCACAAAATCAAAATCTTGCAGTAAATGTAAGGGTAGGTATCAAAAAGTTCACCCTACTAATTCTGGGCAAAATTTCACCCTTACGAGGCTGAACAATTTAAAACAAACCCATCCTAAGAAAGCTGAGTATGGAAGTGGGAAGTGGAAACACACCGAAAAAAGAATAACCATTAATAAATGAGAAATATTTAGCAGATAGATCGAACTCCATTGTGGCCGCAACATTTTTTACAACAGTGAGGATCTTAGCTCTTTTTCTAGGTGTGAGTAGATCTATGAGAACGATACAATTTTTGCAATTTGGGTAATAGGCAAATAGAAGAAGAGGTAGAGATGACAGAATTGCTGTTTCAGGTCAATGTGCAATTGCACCTTTTGCCAAACAAAAGGTTTTGAATCAGACTGTCTGGTTGAAACAATTGGAGATTAGATTGATGATTCTTAGTAGATAGTTTAAATGGCAGATTTTTTTCCTCTTAAATGTAGGTTGATCCTGAAAAGGTGTTACTTTTTGAAAGAAAAATTTATATATTAATACAAAAAATATTAATACAAAGCTTTTATAAATTCCCCCCCTTATAATTTCCTAAAACTATACATGAATTTGGGTCAGATTTAATACTAGGTTTATTTCCCTAAGAGTCCATTTTCATTTTCCTTTCTACAATTTAATACCTGCTGAGGAAGAAAATTCACTTAACTGTACTTACGAATGGGCACTGAAGTTATGTCTTTCAACATTAACACTGCCTTCCTTATCTGCATACTACTCATAGATACCCTTGCTTTCCAGGAGGATACACAACCATGATGGAATACAGAATTCAGGTTAGTTAGCCTTCTATACCACAGGTAGTGCTACATAACTTTTCCTGATGCTTCTCAACAAAACCAAGCTAAACTGATTAGAGGTTTGACCTTGGGAAGGGCAGTTTGTAATTCAGGCTGCTTCCCCTTGCAGCTTAAGCCCAAACTTACACATGGCTTCAAAAGCTACTTCTGTGCTATCACCAGATCCATCCCATAGCTGTCTGCCTGTAACAATGAAGCTGGTCTCCTCCACCTTGGATAGGTTCATCTAAAAACTCTCTTCCGTGTACTGAGCCAGCAAGCTGGATGCAGATTATACAAAATCCTTTCCCTATTCCAGGAAAGAAAGAGATATACCGCAATTAATGTTAAGACTGTGTTTTCGCCTTCAGTGAATATACAGTATAATGGTTTTTTCCTTCATACTGATCTGTCAATATTGCTGGAAAGTCAGTAAGATTTTCAGTGATCTGCCATGCAAGTAATACAGGATGAATCTGCCAAAAGGAAGTTAACCTGTTTATTGGTATTTTTTCCCTTTCTTTTCTAAGCTTTCCCTTAATGAATATGGGTAAGCAGTTGTTTTATGCTAGTGCTTTCTTGTTTTTTTCTCTTACAACATAATCTCCTATCAAATACAAATCACGGCAATGTCCATTAGTGCAGCAAGAAATTTTCAAGGATGACTCTAAGGCATTTATATCAGTTACTGAAAAAAAACCCCACATCATGCAGGCCTTTGGGGCTATTTACATGAAAATAAAACTTATGTGAAGGAATTAAGTTCACAAACAGATGATAATGTGCAACAGAAAGTAGAAGTTTTTTGTTGGAATAATGGATAATACCCAGAGTATATACCCTCATTACCATGCTTTTATATTACAAAGCTTAGTTATTTTATATCCTTGAAGAAAAGCACATATGTTTACAATAGAGTACTCCAGAATTTATTGGTAAATGCACTTCTACGATTAGAGGTTTTATGCACTCCCTATGCTTCCATTGTTGAAATGACTGAGAAGAATACTGCTTTTGAGCTAAATGTCCAAAGGAAAAATATTTGCTTAAAGAACTAGGTTGATGTTATAAAGACCAAGACTTATTTGTGTTTGAACTGAAAATACTGAAAACACTGCCAATCCAGAGCCTGATGGTCTTTGTGAAATGTTTCTAACTCCTGCTTTTTACAAACAAAGAAACCCCAATAACTCTTGTCATTATTTGAATTCTGTATTTCTCGATATAATCACTACCATCAAGGACCTCAATGTTCGCTCACTGAAACAGAGAAACAAGTTGATGTTTTGGTGATGTGGACTATAAAAGAACATTCATATGGACAGCTGAAAAAAGAGAAAGATATAAACTTTCTGATATATAGAAAAACACAACAAAGAACAGAGATCTTCAGCAAATCACTTAACCCCACCCAATCCTCCAATATGTAAAGTTCTGGTTTTTACCCCTTCTTTCATTTCACAGTTTGTGAAGTGCTGTAATAGTATAATATATTCTAAGATACTGCATAAGTGATTAATGAAATTATATTTATGTGGCATGGAAGAATTTATTTCACATATTTTCATCCCCCAAACATTTATTTTTACTGCTGGAAAGAAATATTTATTATACTTCCAAGAGAGATGAGAGGGAAGAAGTGAAAACTGCTGGAGTTGATTCAATGAAGCAAAACATATCAAAGTATCTGAAAAACACATTAAAGAGTGAAGTCTGATCTAGGAAACTGCAAAACATTGAATGTTTCGTGTCGGTCAAAGATAATCTAATGAAATTGTATTTCAGCAATGTAACATTGGTTTAGAGATGGAACAATTCAGCCACCGATGAACACCACAACACCTTACCAGTTCTATCCATCTTATTCTTTTGTTTTTCCTCAGCACTTCTTTCATCTCTCCACTTTGCCCTCTCAGCATTCCCTACATGCCGTCCAAATATATGTTTCTTACATAAATGAGGTGTGTCTTTAGAGAAAACATTTGTGAAGTGCTTTATGGTCACAGATGTCAAAGCACTTTACAAAAGAAAGCAAGTATTATTAGAGTTCTGATCACGCAGAGGGGGGAAATGAAGCAGGCAGAGGTTAACTGATCAAGTAAAAGCCACACAGCAAGCCAATTCTGCTATCGATAGAGTGACAGCGTTGTGTAACCAACGACAGTGACATCCACAGGACTCCTCTTAATCACTTATACAGTCTCATTTCAACATTGTAGATAACAAAAGGGGAGCTCACCTGAGGAAAATTCAAATATTATTACAGAGGTACAGACCTGCTCTGCAACATTCCCCCTACTGAGACAAGCAGATGTCATGCCCACCTCCCATGAAGTGACACGAGCAACTGTGCCGTTCCACAGCATCTACAGACCAAACTGCATCTGGCCTTGTCTTCTGCTTTGAAAAAGAAAATGCCCAAAATCAGTGTTAATCACTCTTAGTGTCTGACTAATAGTGATAATATTTGTCAAAGTGTTTCCATGTTCACAGAGTTCCTATGAGAAATATAACTATTCCCCAACACACACTGACTAAAAATTAGTTGCTCACTTGAGGTTTCAATTGAGTGAAATGATATCATGTCATGGAAATGTATTATATTAAAAGGAGACATGCCTCCCCTTGATCATATCTCTGTTTGAAAATTAACTTTTACCAGCGCTAGAAGAAACTCCTGAAATTATAATATAATTTAATTTATCATATTATAATCTAGTGCTTCAGGATTTTATCACTATTACATCTCTCTATTTTTTTCCATAGTGAAGTTCATTCACGTGAAACTCATAGTGCTGGGGTATGCATCTCATCCTGACATTAGACCTACCAGTAGCAGTGATGCTAAAAGTGAAACCAAGGAGAACTGCAGTCTTGACAAGCAGGAGAAGTGAGCTTTTAAAGGATTGAGCAGCCTTCTTTCACTCAAAGCATCTATATAAACATAGGAAAGTATTTGGAAGTTACTTTTCCTTAAATGAAGATGGGAAAAGCCTATACCAGTCTGATACTAAGCTACCATATCAGCTATTTCTTTTTATTGAAGGAAAATTTCAAATTTAGCTCAACTGAATCAGGTACACTGCACTGGAAAGAATACATTGCATAACTCAAAATGCATACGATCACATGTATAAAACAGTGGGACTGTTTCTGTTACTATAGCATCTTTGTATCCCTCCCATAGAATCTCATCAAAATGAACGAATAGTCTGTCCTAAAACAGGACAGGATAAAAATGCAGACTTCAAATTCTGACCTGGTGATTTCTCAAGGGTGAATCCCCCTTCTCGTTTAAGCACTGTATTACCTGAAAGCTTAGCCCTATGCTCATCTACATGATCAATGTTTCATTGTTTGGAATTCTGTCACAAATCTGTACGATTCTTTGCCAATTCTTGTTCTTCTCCATGCATGGCATGTCAGGCTGATGAATGTAGGCTTGTATACTGGGAAAAGATTTTAATTAATTGCAAGATTAAAGTATTGTCATGAAACAGATGAATAGTTCTCATGAGTCCTCACTAGGCTTCCAAAGCAGCAATGTCAAGCAGAAGCTTTCCTACCTTCAGTGCTTCTGCTCAATTTCTCAGAAAACATGACCCAGCAGTGCATCCTGTTTGTACTGCTACCAGCCAGCATCCTGTGAAAACTACCGTGCAGGCTGCAAGCAGAATCTTCACCTGGACCTTTCCTCCACGCATTAGGACAAGAAAAAATACAGTATTTTTCATTTAAAGGTATAGTACACTTGAAAATACAAATGTGGTCACAAACAATATCCAGACATACCCTACTACAGTAAGTTTATTTTAGCTATGTTGTAATAATTCCCAGAGCAGCTTTTTTGGATTAACACTCTCTTCCTGCATACTTGCCCTCCTTTCTACCATATGTATTCTCAGCAAATTTTTTTTTACATCCACCTATTTTACATATTTATTACTGGATGAATAATTCAATTGGATGGCAAAAGGGACAGAAAAGCATTTATTCCAAAGAAACTGAAATCATCACATCAACTGTGTGACAGAAAATAATGATGAGAAGGAAGGAGTTTCAGCAGCTGGATGGGAAACAGCAGAACTAGTTATTTACTAGTTATTTCTGTCAAAGGGCTTGTAGATTGGAAGATTGTAGAAAGATTTTCTCAGCACCTTCCTTCCATATTCTGAGCATAAAGAGAACAATATTAAATTCATAGCAAACAAACTAGTTAATCATTTCCTCCCTGTCATAGATAAGCTTAACAAAAGAAGTGGTACCAATGGAACCTGTATTTCATTTTATTTTAATTATCTCTAAAAAGGTCAAAGAAGCTCTTTATCTAGCTTTTTCAGCTAAATCTATCAGCTGTGAAATAGTTAACAACAGTGCTTGTGTTAGGCTTCCTTCAGAGGCAGCACCCATTGCGATGAAGGGGGTAGCACATGGTATCATTTTCTTGAAGCTACTGTTTCAAGCTGTCTGCAGATGCAGACAGACATCACCACATCTGCTTAGGTTCATTTGACATTTTGAAGGTTATCTTTGTAACCATAACGGCTAGAGGCTTAATTACTTCTGCAATGAAAGCTTAGATTCTGAAGCACTATTATATGGCACATTCAAAATTAACTATAATTATGTAGCAATCTAGTGACTGCATAATCACATTACACATTGGTCCTTTACAAGATGCTAAATGTACATCTAAGGTTGTAGAAAAAAATGGGTGGTGCCTTTCTAATATGTGTGTGCCCCCCCAACACACATTGGAAACAGCATAGGACCACAGAGCTAAAGACTACCTTTTGCAGTGCATTCATACAAGTATGTAGAGCTAAACTTGCACATCAGAACATTTCCTGTGTATTTTAATGTGAAAGCTAAAGTTTCTATTATTGCAGCATTTCCTAGGGTATTTAAGAGAAACTGCTTCTGAGATTCATTCTTTGGAAACCTGGCAAGGCTCAAGAGGACTCTTCAGCTGTTTCATGACAATACTGTAATTGTGCAACTAATTAAAATCCTCTCTCCTCAAAAAAACTTCTTCAGCATGTTTCCCAGCTGCTGAGTTTCCAAAGAATACTAGACGACTTTCCCCAGCCTATCTGCTGGACCTCAAAGCCCTCAGGGAACTTTGGGCTCAGGAACTTCACCTCTTCATGTGAAGACCTTTAGGTGCCAAGCAAAGCCCTAAGGAATGTAGATCACACCAGCAACCTGTGTTACCTACCAGCCTCCCCCAGTATTAGTGACACAGGTCTCCTAAGCATTCAGATGTACCAAATTCTAAGACGTACCAACCCGATGGCTGACCAAAGCCGCAGTAAGTCAACTTGGACATCACTGTGATGTCCACCAGAGTTTTCCACGGTCCTCAGGTGTCCCTGAAATTTGATCTGTGATGGGAACCAAAACACGTAAGTGGGCATAATCAGCACACCTCTTATCCAAGCTAAAATGCTAATACACATGCACCCACTTAGATGCTAAATTGTCTAGGGCCAGTTTGAGGTCCTATGCCTACATAGCACTTAGCGTACTTCTTCATGACTACTATTCTACAAGTAGTAAAATACTAGTAAGAGGAACAGAGATCAACCTGGGTTTACTGTAGGATAAAGACAGGCACTGCTTCCCAATCAGTAAAGAATAGTTTATTTCAAATTGCAGCCTTCAACTTCTGCTCTGGGAATACTTTCATAAGACTTTTTTTGCTCAGTATTGAACATAATCTCATGTACACATACTGTGTTTATGAACACACCAAAATTTAAAAGTGAAAATTTCCACTTTTTTTACACAAATGAAGGAGGCCATAGAATAGAACTGTCATATAAACTATTCTGAGAAGTTTCTAATGGTCTAGGTAGAAACGGAAGTACTATTGACTTTGAAACCTATGATCTCATATTCCCTTAGCATCAACCTAAATGTTCCATAAGGAATTGGGTCTGATGCTAACAAGCCACACTTTCTGAGTGCATTAAATGGATTACTAGGATGAGCCACACACTCCTCATACAAGCCCATGATCTTTCAATTTTATTGTTTTTATTTTAAGGTGATGTTTTCTAAAATTAATACTTATAGCCCAGCATGTCTTAAGAAATCCTGAAAGAAAATGAAATTACATTGTATTAAGTTGAAATACAAGAAGTATGGAGCAAGGGAAGCTAGTTCTTTTAGTTCTTATACTCACTGTTTTGCTCTATATAAGTAAGTTTCAGCCCTACATTTTTATGCAGCACTGATAAAATTACTATTCATTTACAATATTTTAGTAAGTGGTGGGTTTCAGTCTATTTTTAACCAACCAAATTATAAATGACATTAAATTTACAAGCTACTTTCCTGAACTGTACAGTAATCTCTTTTTTAAATTGAATATATTTTTAATCTTTAACTTCTCATTTACTCATAAAAAAAAAAATTCCTAAAGAGATAATGATGTAAATTGTTCTCTACCAAAACACTGTGTAAGGTTTTGTCTCTCTTAAGCTATACAAATTCTTTAACTTAATATAAGTTAATTTTTACAGAGAGTTGAAAAACTTACAACATATAAAATTAAATAGATGTTCACATTTTTTCAAGTTGCTACCTCCTGGCTGGACTTTGACTGATTCTTTCATTTTGCTACAATATTAGCAGAATGATTATAACAGCACAAAAAAGCCATGTAAAAGAGTAAGAGGAAGAAGATCAAAGGAGGCTCATATGTAAGATAAGATGGAAGGCTTCTAAGGTTTTGTGTGCTCTGATCATTCACCAGTATCCATAAATCTTTTAACATTTTTCAGCTCTTTTTGATTTTGTGTATTCAATTAATTTCAACAAAATGTGTTCTAAACAGTTCACAGGCATTAGGAGGGTGCAGGAGTACTGAGCCTGAAGCATCTTCAGGGAGAGGAACATTTCCCCAGGATGTTCAGTGTGCAGGTGTAGAACTACCAGACTTCTTGGTGAGGCCATGATACTACTTTGTTTGTTCTTCAGATTTGTTATAGGTGCAATACGATGCAAGATTTAAATACGAAAACTTTACATTTCAAAAAGCACTCATTTTTCTGTTGTGGTCAAAGATGGGCCTTAACAGATAAACATGCAGCCAAAACACTTTAATCAACTGTATTTGACCAGTCATGATCTTAGAATTATTTAATGTCCTTATAGATGCAACAGTCCTTTGAGGGGGTTGCTCTCATATTTTGTTCTTAAAAATCAGAGAGCATGCTATCTTTCAGACCTTCAATTTCAATCCTGCTGACCCTAGGGCTCAAATTTCCATTATTTGTCTGGGTTTACTGCATTGTATCTGTCCATCACCTACCCCACCACTGGTTCTAGAGCCTTTATTCCTCAACTAAGAGCAGAACTTGCTTAACATGTAAAAAGGAACCAGTCATTTTCAATTTCATATTGATAGTCAAGTAACTACTGTATGAAATTCCTATGCAATGTCAGTCATACCCTTTAGAAGACTCACATTCTCTCCTACGGTATAATTCTGAGATGCTGAGCTGCTTCTCACCAGCATTGGCTAAAGAGAGGATGGAGATGCTACCAGGAAAACTACGAAAAATCTTTCTAAAGAATCTTTCTAAACTAAAACCACCATCTGTCATAAAAATAAATACATAGATAGATGATAGATAGATAGATAGATAGATAGGAGAAACCAACACAAAAAAAAACCCCAAAACTAAACTAAAACAAAACTAAACCAAAACAAATGAACAAAAACCCAAAATAAAAACAAACAAACAAACAAACACAAAACCCCCCAATATATTAAAAACAAACTGCTGACTTCTAAGCAATCTCTGCAACTCCAGCAGATTTTAGAACTGCTACGTAAATAATCTCCCAAAGGAAGTGGTGGATTCCCCACTGTTGGATACTTTTAAGATTCAGCTGGACAGGGTGTTGGGCCATCTTGTTAAACTGTGCTTTTGCCAAGAAAGGATTAACCAGATGATCATTGAGGTCCTTTCCAGCCTGGCATTTTGTGATTCTGACAAGGTCACGTGAGTACGTAACAGCGAACACATTACTAGCAGTTCAGACGGTTCAGTATAGCAAGAAGCAAATGAGAATGAGAAGGCTGCTGTACTAGTGGTGGGAAAATTCTTGCAAAACCTGAAGGCAAAAGTGGTAGGTATCAATTAGCCTTTGAGAGGAATGTATAGCACTGTTACAGATCTAATGAAAGTACAATTACTTAAGAAAGAGAGAACAGACCAACAAAACCTATTACCTATGCAGTAATAGGATGGAATTGATGTTGCTCTTGCGAAGTTACAATCTTTTCCATATAGCAATGCAGGCTTTTTATCAGCACTAATGTCTGAACACTTGAAGAATATGATCTCTTCTGATATCCATCTGGAATATGAGATGAAGGAAAGCTGCCTTTGGATGCAAGATGATCACCTTATCCTAGGATATCCTGTAGCAGTTATAGTCTTGGAAGGTAAATCATTAAGAACATTAAGCCCTGCTACTGAAACGGTTTTGTTCAGGCAGAAGCTATCATGATAACATTGGCAACATCTTGTCTGGTCTTTCTCAGCAACCTAGAAATTGGAGGAACTGATATCAGTATGTAACAGAGCCAAGGGCCAGTGAATAAAGAAAGCTTCTTCCAATGCTTCTGGGACTTGAAGGAAAATTCAAGGCAGTAAAAACATACAGCAAAAGACATGCTGCAACCTAGTGTGAAGTGTTGCACAATCTCCCATTTTTTCCATGAATCCTCACATCTGCCTCCCCTTCAAACAGGGGCTTTTCCCTGTGGACTTCAGGTTGAAGGCAAAAAAGGAAAAAAAAAGAAAAAGGAAGAGTTGAAGATCACAAGGAATAGCCTTTATAACTGCTACAGTAACTTTCCCATACTTCTCAACATCTGCGGGACTGCAAAAGGATCAAGAGGCAGAAACCCATATACCTCTGACAATTCATGAATTAAATCATTATGGGGTTTGTATGTAAACAGCTACACTGAACCTCTTTTGCAGCAGCATAAAGTTTTTAGAAGGATCTCCTAAACCTAAACTTACAGTCAAGGAAAGTTTTCTAAGGAATGGTTTTTAATTCCCTGAAAATTTAGAATGGAATGATTTACCATGTTTCCAAGTTAAACTGACATTTTTGCAACTAGGTACTTAAAAGTTTCATTCTTTCAAATTCCATTCCATGCAGTCTGTAGATGTTAGGAGCAACTAAAACATGCCCCCACCCAGCAATAAAGCTTGAGTGCTTCACATGAGTTTGCTCTATGTAAAGATCTTTTTTTTTCTTTTTTTTTTTCCCTGTATTAACATGACATTTTTATTATTATTAGTTAAAATGTCAGCAAACAAACAGGGTACTCTGTCTTCTGACAATGAACAACACAAACATACCTTTCTCTGAAGATACAGAATTGACTCGTAAGGTGTCTCATTTACCAGTGTTCAGTGAACCAGAAACATTGGTTTGTTAACTGATGGATATTGACAGTTTAACAAATGCCCATGACAATGTAGTTTCATAACAGCCCGCATTTACACGGCATTACTCACTTGCAGCAGCATGCTCCGTAACAGCCCTTTGTCTCTTCCTCTGCTCCCCTCAGTGAGCTGTAAATCTGTCATTACACAAGTGCTTCCAAATTACTGTGATCTGCCATGATCCAGTGAAGATGCCAGTTACAATGCGGGCACTTAATTTGTCAGAGCTTGTGGAGATGCGCTCTATAGCAAGGATCACCAAGTTTTGCTGCCCATAAGTATTCAATGACAGAACTTAAATGGTAACATGAATTAATTCCATAATCATGTGGATATATGTGACCATTACAGGGATTATTCTGCAAAAGAGCAGAGAGTTGTTCTCAAACTTTCTTTCCTCCTTCACCATGAAGTCTATTTAATTTCTTTTTTAAAATATAATTCCATCATTTCATGTGTTCAGATTAGTCTAATTATTTTATCACTGTAAGTAATACAGCTTCTTTAAAAATAGTAATTTCTGGATTGATTTTTGTAACATTATATGCAAGCTTGCAACTGACAAATGCTCCAGGTATTTCTCCCCACATAAACTTGGTGGTATGAGGGCATTTGACAACTCCGTTGAAATAAAGAAAACTATGCCAGCAGTAATCTTCCAGAGACTTTTTAAACCATCTCATACTCCTGCCTCTCAGGTCCTGATGCAGAGTGGAAGGGACCCTTGTCAAAAGCATCAGTTCAGATGAAGCTTCCATTTAGGTGGGAACCACGTAAAAGATGGATTGGAAAAGAAGCACTAAAACCTCCTTGATTTTTATCTCCTGCTACCCCATTAACCTGAGTTTTGTCAAGCTCACCTATTTCAGTTAGAAAAAGAAAAAGGAAAAGGAAAATTAAACTGCAGAATAAGCATAAATTACCCTCATTCTATAGTACAATCTTAGTGTATCATGAAAATGGAAAAAGATGTTAGGTTACAGTGTACTCAGTGACGCTGTTTTTACCATTGTTATACTTTAAAACTGTGCTCTAAACACGAGACATTCTACTCTGAAACATGCATAGCTGTTTTTTATCATGAACCCTGTTGAAAGATAAAATAACTCACAGTATTTGGATTTATAAGCAATAATGTACATACTTGGAAATAAGGTGCAGAAAACTTGTTTCCATTCAAATTATATTTGGTATCATGCTTAATTCTGTTCTACAAGCCACTACAAGGTGTAAAAAATAATATGTAACAAGTACAATAGGAAATCAGGATTTGAGGGGGATGTAAGAAATATTTAATGTTATTAAATAAATTTGATTTTCAGAATCCTAGACCTATAAAATCTTATGCACTGTGCAATTAAACTGTAAATACTGTATAGTGGCTATAGACTAAGGGATCCCACTAGATTAATCTATATAGACTATTCCTTTCAAATAACACTATAAAACTAAAAATCTGCTCAAAATTATTATGAAATTCCTTTTAAGAATTACAATTACTAAAAAACTAAAGTGAACATAAGCATTACAGACAGATCTTTTATGCTACACTCATTAAAACTGTGTTTTACTGGACAGTCTATTTTGCAATACAGAAAAATTAAGCCACAGTTTAAAAACAGCACCTTCTAAAATCCAGAGGTGCACCAGATTAATTCTCTAGAGACACTGAAAAAATACTTGTCTTCAGACATTCTTCTGGCATAAGTGGAATGTATATTTTTTATGTTCATTGCTGGATGTTCCCAGTAAATTAATTTGGGCAAGGATGTAATCCTTGCAAAATCAGGATTATACTTCACTATGATCTTCTAGAAAATTCTTCATAAAGTCATTTGAACTTGTTTAAATTCCATTTTCATTTTAAAGAATGATAGTTCCCAGCCATTGGAATGTTTCAATAGCTATGAACTGTATTTTCTAAGATATAGAAGCATTTTCCCCAGAATTTAATTTATGATTGACATTGCTTGTGGCCAATGATGAATTTGGTATATATTTTTGATTAAAGAAAAAAATAATTGGATAAAAACACCTTTATTTTTATTATTTTAAAGATGAAACATCTTGTTTCCAAAATGAAGATTCAAAACATTTACTTAATTTGAATTAAATCTGAGTATACATTTGTAAGAAGCTGGAAGAACAAAAAGAGGAAATTCAATAATTTATCTGAATGAAAATGAAATTCTGGGGTTCTGTATAGATTAAGAAATACGATTGCTGTTAAGGTGACCATAAGCAAAATCGTTTTCAAGTTCTCAAATCATCTTTGAAACTAGAGATTAACCATTTGTACTATTCGAGTTGGGAGGCTTGGTTACTGATTTGAACTGGTTTTTTTTTAATTCCTATGTGCTTATGTAATCTTGTGCAGGAGCTTTTCCAAGTTATATTTTCAATCATCTAATTGTGTTCTATCAGAGTCAATCAAATTGCAAGAAGATAAAAGGTTCTAATTCCAGCCTATGCCAGGGATTTTCCAGATGAACTTTCTAACTCCAGTTCACTTCCCCATACAAAGGTCTATAATTATTCATGACTTTTCTCTTTTTTTGGAAGTGTTACAAACGATCTAAGCACACAGCACAAGGCTTTTACACTAACTCATCCATTTGAATAAACTGGACGTGCAGTCTTCACATATTTAAACCTATCAATACGTGTTTTTATAAAGGTGACAAGTATGACACACACTGTGGATATGTGTGGTGTCTACTTTGGCACAGATTTACTGAGGCTAAAGCCAGACATGTAAAAGTGAAGCACCTACTCTAAGCAAGTTACCTACATCTCCTCAGTGAAGAAATGGAAAAAGCAAGCATCTTTGGAGAAGCAGGTAGCTGATAAGAAAAGATCAGCAGAATGACCCTCTGAATGTGTCTTCCTCTCTCCGTTGACAACAAAAGGTGTGACAAACTTTGACTGAGTGTTCCCTTTTGATGGCTAAAGACAGATACAGTAAACCTAACCCCAAGCATCTGAATCAAATCCACTAAGGATGGCCATGGAGTTTGGAAAGGTAACTGCAAAAGTTAAAATGCAACTTCAAAGCAGTTGGCATTCTCCTGAACCTTGAATAATGTTTCTGCTTTTTTCATTCTGCCCATCCACAAATCAATAGTTATAATACATTTTAAAACATTTTAATAAATATTTCCAAGGCTGCATGGTTTTTATTATATAGAATCAAAGACACTTCACCATTAGAACAGCTACATTGTAATTGCCATGGTCATAGATTTCTTTTCAACAAACAGGCCTTTGCCTTGTGTGAATCATTGGCATAGTGTACGTGAAATCTGCAACAAGCATCCACACATGCTCTTGATTTAGATAAAAGAAACCCACTGGCACAGTTTGGATGACTGCTAGGCAATATGTACCTCACGTGATGTCTTTTAATAGAAAGAACACTCCATAGTACATATACACAGAGCAGGTATAAAATTAGAGACAGACTGGGACTGAAATGCTAGACTATAATCAGAGTTCACACAACTTCAGACATCAAAACCCAACTCCAAGACCCCACAGATTTCTCCAGTTTTCCATATATTTGCCCTGAAAATCCATACTCAGTTATCAGAAATCTAAGCAGTAACTGCAAGAACTTACGAAACCAAAACAGCTTCAGGATTTGATATATATTTTTGCACACATCAGTGAAGAGCACATCTGAACAAATCTTTTCTCTGTCATTTATCCCATTTTCAATCTCTAATTTCTAGACAAACTATTTTTACTTTATTTCAGATTAACCACATTCAGGCAGTATTAGAAGACTTACATAAGAGCTTGTTCTGTGAGTCAGTAAAACTCCACAAATTGAGGAACAATGGTAGGAAATGTAAAGACTTAGTCAGAATGAAAGAGGCTAACCTTTGGAATTTTTAACTCAGGTATGTAGTGTCTTCTACAGAAACGCTTCTCTTGAATTCTGACAAGAAAGTCTGGTACCATGCCTGACAGATAAGAACCATGCTGAAATCCCAGACTGACTATTTTAATTGGGCTAGAGATGTGACAGTTGAAGGTAGGTTACATAATTCACCTCCTACCTATACCAGCTATAGCATGACATGAGTGACACACCTCAGTTTCTCCAGTTCATTCCATCATGATTCCCTTTGTCCAAAAAGGGTGAACGGACAAAATAACTATTCTGAGGGAATGTAGAAAAAGGATTCATTAGCTATCACTGCCATGCCTCAGGCAGCTCCTAAGTGAAGACCTCATGAAATCAAAGGGTCCATAAGGAATGGGTTTGCATATGATATACCCACCTAATTAACAAAGGGAGGAAATTCTTGTTTGTTACTCAAACCATTTCTGTAACATAAAAGCGAAATTAGAAAGAATACTGTTGTTAGGGGGGGCTGGGTTTTTTGAAAGCAATTTTCAAAGTCAAGTTTAGGAAAAATCTGCCCTTCATTTCTTCCAGATGCCACCATTTGATCCTCAGCCTGCTATTCTCAGAGTCTTCTGCCTCTGCTTTTCAGCTACCTGGTTGGGGGTCTCTCAAGTCCTGCAAATACGCCTCTTAGAGTATTTCATTCCATGTGTCAGGTACTCCTACTACTGTCTCAAAAGTATTCAACACACTGTACATCTTTCAGTCCTTACATAGTTGTTTTTCTGTTGTCATACATCTGTGCTGTCCATTCCTAAACACATATTCATGGAACTTATTCATAAGTTCACCTTGTTGCTAGTACAAGTCTACATCTCCTGTGTTCTGCCTAGCACAAAGATTCTGTCAACCTTGTAGATGAGGATCTGCTCTACTTCCACTTTGAGTATCTGCCTCTTGTCTGTGTCCAGTAGTTTCACGTCATTTGACTCTCTTTTACTCTGGGTAATTTGGGATTTTGGTTCTTTCTTCTTAGGGCACCAGCTCTTATTTCTTTATCTTACCACTGAGACTTTTTGCATTTTACAGCACTATTTTCTAGCCTTTTCCCCCATTTTTTTCCCTAGGATTCCCTTTTCTTATTCTTTTCTTGAATTTAGTCTTATAAATATACAGTCTGAAAATTTAGCTTCCCCTAAAACAAACAAACAAAAAAAACAACAAATCCAAAACAACAAACAAAAACAACCCGTGAGCTCACACAGCTTCATTTACCACTTGGGCTCATACAGCATTTGCTGCCCAGCTGAGTTTCCTTTAAGAACCTTTTCACTCAAGAAGTATGGAACAGCATATGTTAGGCCAGAGGATTATATTCCCACATGAAGCAAGGACTGTGAAAATATTTAGGAACTAATCATTTGATGCACACCTGTGGAGAGAAATTTCTCTCCCAGACACATGTGTTTCTCTATTAGAATGCTTCCTTCTTAGTGAGCATATAAACAGATTTAAACTACATTCATTCTTTCAAAATGTACCTTTTTTTTCCTGTGAGGCAACATCTGACATAGATTATTTCTGGCATACGAAGAACCATTAGAAATTCAGCCACTCCTTGTATTTGTGGCCCACCTGTGTGTTTTATTTTCTGTATAGTTCTAACACTTATGATTTCAGTCTAACTGCTGATATAATTTTTTCTGCTTGGAATTCCAGGATTCCTATTGATTATTTGGGGGAAAATAAAAGGTAAAGCCATATTTGGTCTCTCATTCTTTTCCTTCCACAGTAGTTTGCACGCCAGCAAGTCCAGTGAACTCTCTGTGCCTTTTGTGAAGCTACAATCTGTTAAGTACTCACTGCTCTCTTAGAGTCAGCTAGCCCCAAATTACCTGTTCTTTGTCATTTCCTCCTACCTTTTAAGCAAGGATGCATTCTAACTTAGAAGTGATTGTCTAGGGAAAAGTGTAATTTCTGGTGTCATTTCAGCTACTTGCAAACTAAACCTTAAGTGGCTCCTCTATCAGTAATGATAAGATAAACAATGTGACCTTGGAAGCATTTTTGTCAAGAGAGTCTTGAAGGTTAGTTCTTGAATCCTTAAGATCCAAATGATTCTCATATGTTTTTTCAACATTTATTGCTATTTCAGGTTGCTGTTACAAGTGGGACATCCTAGTTTGCTATTCTGTCTTTCTATCCCTCACATGAATAAATTACAGGGTTCTGCTTCTTATCACAGAAAACATTCCACTGATCATCTGGGGAACACAAAATATATTTTTTTCAGTCTATAAATTATTCTGAAAGAAACTCTCAGAACTAGTGAGAGAGCAAGTTGGTTTTGTTTGGGGTTCTGTGTGTGCCTTTTTTGACAGCATTTGTCTACAATAATCACATGTGGTCCATCAGATTTCAGTTTTGTCATCAGAGCTGTCAGTCTTTCATAAGACATAATTTTAAAAACATATGCACACACACAATAAACCCTTTGCAGTGTCTTGGCCAATGAGTGTGAATGACAAATATACCTGGCTGCTCTCCTATGGTGTTTTCTTAGTGTTCATTGGCAGAGAGAATGATTTCATGGTAGAAGGTTGGAAAATGACCGCTTGTAATGATGAAATTTGCATAAATAAATGCTGATTGCACAAAACGAATAATGTGCAGTGAGTATCATCACAATAAGTTGTCTCCTACTGACACAGAGTCTAAGTTAGAAGTGTACAATTATGCAAATCAAACTAATGCCAGTTTCTCATTACTGTCGTGGTGGAGGCAAACACATATCCTCCATAGACAGCTTGATGCTGGGACACAAGCCAAAATGTTTGGTTTTGCTGACACAGTAACTGAGTCAACAAAAATAGGATATAATAGTAATACATCAGAGGAATCCATATCAGGGCAGACCTGAAACTTAATGGACTGTGAATCTTTTGTCTGCAGAAAGACCTTTCACTGGTATTGACCCATAGTACGTCTGCTTCCACTTTTGCCGATTTTATAGAAATAGATTACAGAAGCAATTGCTTTTTGGAGCTGAAATGTCTGCAAAATAGTCTATTAGCTTTCCTCACAACAGATGAGATGACATTTATAAATACTTAAATAATGTCATAGATCCCACGTTTAAAAACTTCCCAGAATAATTCACAGACTGCTTGTGGTTGCTTGATCTAATGTTTATGTGAAGTCTCATTACGACACCACTGGGATTTTCAAACAATGCCACTTTTCTTTTGCCATCTTAGAAATATTCAGACAAAAGATATTTTATTTTTCTTAAAAAAAAAAAAAAAAAAAAAAGCAGCAGCAATTACCATTAGTATGAGGGACTGAATATAAAAAAGATGTTGATAGCTCCACTCAGAGTGTTGCTAACCCTTGGGAACATGTACAACATTCAACATTGGTACTGTTAGTCACTGAAGAAGAATCTAGTGCTCTGGCACTTCAGTTTCTCACCCTTCTTACTCAAGTAACTACTACTTGTTTGCCCTCATCTGCATATTTGCCTATACTATTGTACGCTTCCAGATACATGCTGGCATGCAATTCAGAAATACTAAGCAAAGGCTGAGCTCATAGTTTGAAATTAACACCACCTTTCCCAGTGTATGCACAGTTCCAGTACAGGAATTTGCCCCTCCTACAAAATTCTGCATGAAGGGTAATTTAAAAATGTGACTTGGCCCAAAGACAAACTGGAAGACGCTCCATCTGTCTAAGAAAAAAAAATTAGGAGAGAAAAAACCCCAACACACACAGAGAGAAAACCCCAGACATTTTATAAAGTGATTTTATCAACTAACATCAACTGAAACATATTGTATGCTGTGAGAGCAGGCTCTGTCAGCTCTTCTCCTTGGAAGAGTCACTCCAAGCTACCCAGCATGTACACAAATTTACCTTGAATTTCAGCTGCAGATAATCTCCCGGGACAGAGCAATTAACAGCACCTATAAGAACTGACAGTTTAAGCACTTTTCAAAGTCCCTCTGGGATAAGATTTCCACCTTGCTATTACTATTGCAGTTGCACTCATAGCAACAGTAATTGGAAAAAAAGGTTTATTAGAGACAAAGGAATCTCTCTCAAGTTATTTCAGGGCACCTGTACAGACTCCCTTCTCTTACATGAAGAAACATAATAGGCCATTCCTTTATACATCCATCCTGCAAAAGCATTACCACTTCCAGTAAAGCACACTGGAGGTATTATTGAAGCAAGAAGGTAGGCAAACCTCTGCACAGCTGCCTTTGGAGGCAACAATGATTCTGTAACGTATCATTTTTTAAGAAATCAGTTAAGTGACAGAAGATCGGGGCACTTCCTGATGATGAAGTGCGGTCCCTTCTGAGATGCTCCTCAAATGAGAAAAGCTACTCTTCAACCTTTAAAAATACTGTTGTTTTTCTTTGGGAACGTATCAGATCGCATTTGATGACGGGTATTTAAGAAAAAATCTTATGAAAGGAGGACACCTCAGATGAAAATAAAAAGTGTTTTAAACTCTTTTCATGCACAATACTTTGAACTCACTCAAAATGAACACTGTGCTCTATTATCCAACAAACTACTAACTACATATTTTTCCAGAGCAAAGTATGTTCAGCACGAATATTCAGCATATATTTATTGCTCTATTACTGATGTCTTTTTTATGATTACTATTCCAGGAAACCACAGCTATAAATGAAAAGAAAATACATAAACATCCAGTTCCTCAGACTTTCTTCAGCTGCGAGCCCACAAACAGTTAAATGGGGTTCATCACAAATTGAGAGGTAAAACATAGTGGGGAAAGTCTAAGTCCAAAATTGGTGACAAAAATGTGAAAAAATTGAAACTTCGATTGATGAGACCACTATTATACATATTAGCACAAGAATTTCATCATAGTAGGTGTGTATCTGTGTTCCCTGTTCATCATTTTTCTAACTGTTGCCAATTTCAAGAAATGGATAGTGTCCAAGAGATTTTCTAAATATTTCATGACGCCAGGGAAAGTAGTCCCGTGAAGGAACTGATATTAAAGAAAACCTTAATATACACCCTAATTTTAGGAAAAGCTTCAAATTTGGTCCTACATTTTTTTGACCCTGAAAACGATGAAAAGGCTTCTTAGGCTGCATTTGCAGCCCCGGCAGGTGCAGGCCATGGTGTGCCCAGCAATCTGTTCCTGCCAGCACCAGACCTCACAGACCTGATAGCTTCCTCTCCTATCCAGAACAGAAAGTGGCCCCAGGGTATTTCTTTATTCTGCTGGACAGCTTCATAACAGAGATTTTATTATGGCAATTTCCACCTGTTCTAAGAAGTTCTGAAGTCTCCTCACAGAACCCATACTTCTTTATTTTCATGCTGTATGTTTTGAACTGCCAAGTTTCACCCTGGCTTATAATAAAGTTTATAACAGAGCACACATACAGCAATTTTCTCTTGTTAGGATATGGGCATGTCAGCACTCCTGTCTACTGCCTCCTTCTCACGGCAAACAATATCTACTCTCACTTTTCAAGTCTGTTTTCCTCAATTCAGTGATATTGGATGGCCAAAAGGATCTCAAAATAAAGATGTCCAGGCATGGATTTCTTGGAGGAAAACTAAAAGGAAACTTGGGTTTACTTAACAGGAAAGTAGCTTTTGGGAGGCTTGTGGAGGATGGCATATCCTTTCTATCCTGAAATAAAGCTTTCTGATGTCCCAAGCTTGTAATAGACATGTACAGCTAACTGACTTTTATCTTGCTTGTGTCATATTGATCTATCAGTGAATCCATAATAAAAGATAGCAGTCTGAAACAGTAAAAAGTAATAGCCATTGAGATGGATAGCCACAGCTAAAATGTAGTTTCATCGGGATACTTAGTGCAAAGAACTGCAGATTCATGTCAGGTGGGGTGTAAGTATCCCCTTCGAAGCTCACTGTTACAAACACCCAGTGCACAGATGACCTAACTTCAGAATATATGTTTCCATATTGATTTTCACAGTTTCAGAACAACAGGAAAATCCAAGTGAAAGTTTCTTTGCAGAATACTAAAGTAATTTACCTTCTTTTTTTGATTTCATCTCTGTATTTTGCTTAATGGTTCACAGTACAAGTGCTTATTTTAACAATTCATTCGTGACTCAGAAAGGAAGCACAGAGTTGGAGCTCTTCAGGAGTGCAGAGCAAGAAATGAGCCACAAAATGAAATGAAACAAAACAAAAATGCATTAGGATTTAGTGGTAAGTCATTACACAGCAGAGTTTGTATTTTAAACACAGACACACTGGTTGTTCTGGTAGCTTATGATATTATAAATCTAGCACCAATATGAAGAGGAAAATATGTTATGAAGATCCTCTTATTACAAACATGAAAACACTGGATTCTTATGGTCTATGATCCCAGTAACCAACTACGTAAACTAGTTTTACTGTGCATAATAAACCCATGATTTTAAGATTTTCCAGGGTTATGACCAAGAGCCTTGCTTAAGTGATATAAATGCAAACATCCTTCTCCTGCAGCACTATACATCTATTTTGAACACTTAAGTTTTCCTTCTGTCTTTAAAAATTGAAATTATGATAAAAGAAGGGGCACAGCAGTTACTCACTGTGAAATGCCTACGTGTGCTAAAAAGGTTCTGCCTGCCTCTGTCTCTCCGCAGTGAAGTCTCTGAAGCTCTCTTTTGGACAGAGGTGCTCCAGTAATGGGACTTGGGAATTAAATCTGAGTTGCCTGGTAAAAAACACTGTTATTCAGGATTACTATTTCAGGCTATCTCAAGAGTCAGGCAAATATAACCTAATTTGTTACATGAAAGAATGCTTTACAATTTCAAGCATTCCTTCATTCTCATGACACTTACTTTATTTGTATGGGGGGGGGGGGGGGGGGGGGGAGGAAAAGGCCTGCCCATCCCATGCTGAGCCTGTGTTGAGAAGGTGGTGTTAAACAAAAAGATAAAACATATTGTGGATGTCACCAGCCAGCAGAGTAACATCTCATGCTGTGACAATACTCCAGCCTTCCCTAAGTGCTTACAAGAGCAAGAATTACTCCAAGAGCTGAGACTATATATACAAGCTTGTATTTCCTGTGCCTACCACCAGACGTCTGATTTGTTGCAATAATGGAGCCAGTTATATTTTATAGCTAGTAAGCTGGCTGTCCTCTCTGAGAGCAAAGCTGTTTTTTCAAAAGATGAAATGTTTGAGGACAATGTCTCCTAGTAGTTCTTGAAGGATTGTTCAGTATGGTTGGCTTGCCAGCAGTTTTTGGACCTTAAAGAACAAATTAAAAGCTCTGAAAAGTGAAAGTGTGATTTCTCTTGAAGCAGCTAAGGAATAGTGTGCTTTAAAATCTGGTTTAAGGCAAAAAAGTGTGGGACTTTCCCTCAGTTCCTGCTAGAAATGGCAGAAGACTATATGTTAAGCTCCTTGTAGTCTTTGAAGGATAACATTTTTACAGCTCTTCCGCTTCTGATGGCTTAAGCATTCATAAAATTCAAACCCTTTACTCTCAGTTCTGCTCACCACAGAGATCTACAAAATACCTTCAGATGTTCATAGAAATTAATACTCATAACTCCATTGTATCGAAAAAAATAATCACAGATCCACCTGAGACACTCGTTATGGCCCACTATAGTCTTCCTCTCACACGTCTGGTTATAGCCAACCAAAGTCCTCCTCTCACACACCTCCTCCTGCTGTCAGCCTCTTACTCCCCTGTTCCTCAGCTGCCCAGTTCTCTTCTCTCTCAAACTGTTCAGCTGACCCACGGTTCAAGGTGTTGATACCACAGGCTAACTGACCCAGTCTCAGAGCCTGAGGAGTTGCCTGAGCTGACCCAATGCCTGGCCGTGGCTGAAGGCACCCTACTCCTGCCTCATGGCCCCCTTCTGTCATCCCTCCCCATCCTCTCAGTGCCTGAAGCATTCACCTGACCATGCAGGGAGCTAAATCAACAAGCCAGAAGAAAACTAAGCCACTAAACTATCCAAAGTTTCCTGTCAGCACAGTAAGCTGCCTCAACACAGTATGGGATTCAGAGTTGCTGGGACAAGGAAAGAGGCAAGGCCACAAGCCAGTGTGGGAGAGCAGGACCTATCAGTGCCAGAGCTGTTACACTGACAACAGTTATGTCTAATGATACTTCACTGGGGAGTTTATTTCTTCTCCTTCAGACTTGATAAAAGGTCCAAATAAAACCTATTAACTTTACTTAGTACTTTTATTTCTCTGGAGTACTCCAAAACCCTTTTCCTTCTCTAATAGCATGCAATTGTTGGATATCTAGGAGACTTTTGCTATTAGAGCAAATTCAGCATCTGAGAGCAGAATGAGGAAGTATAAGCCCAAGCCAAAAGCCTCTTGGAGTCCTTTTGGGGTTTATACAATTTAAGGCAAGCTATGATGGTATAGGATGCTATTTTACCATCTAGTGAACTCTATACTGAGGAGGACAGTGTCCTCATAGCAACCATTTAAAAACCAATTCACATATTTTTGCCAAACTAAATTCATATGATCAATAAAAAGGAAGAATATAGCTATTAGCAGGAAAACATTTTCACAAAATGACCCCTCCCCAGTGACCTTTCAGCCTTCACCCCCACACAAGATTTACAGAATACCTTCCAGAGCTAATCCAGGAACTCAGTAACTAATGGATAGTAAAAATCATGGACTCAATAAAGACATTAGTTTTATGGCCCATTACAGTCTTCTTACTGTACATCCTACTGATCTCTCTCCACTCACTGGTGCTAAATCGCAGTTTCTGTCTCCACTCCACAGGAATTCTCTCCAGCTAATACTCATCCATACAAAACCCCTTTCTCTGAAGTTGTCAAATCAATTAACATAATTAAGTTACACTAAAAACAATTGTTTCTGTCATTAGCTGGAAGTTTACTGCTTCTACAACCATACCTCCACACTACTTCAACCTAGCCAAAACAAATGCTGCACTGAAAGGAGCTTTTTTGTATTTTTTTTCTCTTCCTCCACAATTTCTCCTCTTTCCACTTATACTGCAAAATATAATCGTTCTGGATAAAAGCTACACAAGAAGATGAGGCCGTTCACAATAACCTCATCTGGCCCATGAAAGAAAGACATGTGGGAAACAGACAGCTGGTCAGACCAGCTAGAGAGCACCCCAAGCCAAGGAAAGGAAACAAAGTTCAAGGCAAGAGAACCAGTGGCCACCACAGCCCTGCAGCACTCCCACTGCACAGCAGCACTTTGTAAGCTGAGGACACCCACATCCCACACTGCCCTTCTATGCCGCTTCCCCAGGGGGAAGCAGCACATGTACCCGCTGAGGATTGTTTGGCAGGCTTGGATACTTTAAGCAATGACTTCTCTCTAAAAGAGAGACTTTCATAAATTTCAGTTAAAGTTTACTTTGCATACCCACTCATTCTGAATTTCAAGATGCTCTATATCCAAGTCTCTCTCTTCAGCGCATCTCAGTCAAAAAATGTCCTAATTTCAACATTAACTCCCTCGTACTTTTGCCATGAAGCTATGCTGGCCATGGTCTTTCAACTTAAAAACTCAGAATCCTTTATTTAACAGCTGTATCTTGAGAGGAACATGTATAGCCTTTAAGCAGGCTCATTCCACCTAAGGTAACACACGCTGACCTGGTTGAAATGTACATCCAAAATGCAAAAAAGGAGGCAGGAGGGGAAAGGGGAAGGGACTGTAATTTTAGGATAGGAATCTCACTTGAAAGAAGAAAATTTAAATTACATTTTTAATTAAAAGGGGATTGGCTGAGAGTATCACTTCTGAAGGCATAGCCCTAAAGGTGATGAAACCATGGCCAAAGCATATCAGATCATAATAGAGTAGCAACATCTGTATTTAATCACATAGTCAGGACCAGTACCTGATCTGCGTCATTCATATAAAGCTTGTAAAGGTCAAAATGTATTTTGCAAAAATTGCTGGAAAACATCTAACATACCCTGAAAGATCAAAAGTGGCATAGATACAATTTTAACTGCTGCTCTTACCAGGTCTAAAAAAAACCCCTCTTCATTAAAAGAAAATATTTGTATGATATATATACTGGCCTCACTGTGGTTGCAGAACAACTCTGGAAATTGTTGGTGCTGTCTTACCTCTACTTCTGTGAGTAATTACACAGACATTTAATTTTAAGCATTTTACTCATGACAGAGGGACCACTGACTTGAGAAATCAGCACAGAAAGAGAGCTAAGAACAATCTTTACAGGAATGGGGTCTAAAAGATTACTTATTTTTGATACACCTACCAAAAAAAAGAGTACTAAAGTAGCAAGATATGCACAAAAGAAAGCTATTGGAAATGCATCATTTTGGTCATAAAACATTGTTAGTCTCCATCCCTCTCCCTTCCAGCATTCTTCTCCTCTAGGGAGGAAGCAGAGGACACAAAACAAAGCATTTTGCATGTTCAAGCTACTGAGGGATAGAGCACTTTATCTTCTATTCAGTACTTCCTCATACAACATACAAAGTACACCTGGAGCATTTTCAAATAAAAATTCAGACCAATTCCTTGAACTGGGAAGTCTGGTAAGTGCCTAACACCAGTTGAAAATGATTCACAATATATTCGACATATTATTACTCTGAGAATTAGTGTCAACAGAGCTTCAAGGCTAGAGTTGGTGCCCTTCCAATTATTTCTTCACTGCTCTAAAAGTCTCAAGAAGCATCCAGACTATCTGTCAACACCTACACTCTCATGCTATCAGCATATTGCTAGGACCATGGAGTTCTTGATGGCAGCATTGAGAAGAGCAACATCAGAATGACCTTTTGTAAGATAATATATTACACCCTTCATCGTCATCCTCACTGCTGGGATTTCTCTCAGATGATGCATCAAGGTAATGAGCCTATATGTCCACACAGCCATGTTCTCAAGCAAGTTACTTAAATTATTTAAAATGAAAAACTAACCTAAAATATAGGAGAAAGAAACAGAACTACAAATGCACTCAAAAAACTGTAACTGCATATTTGTATGATGTGTAGTGCATCATTATTAAAATAATTTCTTTGCTGGCCAAGCACTCTAAGGAGGTGGTACTATAGTCAGGGTAATTTGAGCTGCTATTAATGAAAGAAGCTTAACATGATATAAAAAATCCAAGCTGGAAGGCTAAGGTGGGGGGAGGCAGGAAACAGAGACAGGCAGATAGAAACAGAAAAAAAAGAAAGAGGAAAAAATGTTACCCACAAATTCTTCATGTTTTCTTCAAAATAAAACTGATTTGATCACATAGCTATAATTTTTCTCTCTCTAACTGCCCAAAGTCTAGACTAAAGGATAACTGAACAGTCCTCGGTCCTTTCACTCTTCTTTCTCTACCAGCTTTCATTTGGTCACCTGAATTCTCCTTCTGACTCATGTGATCATGCTTCAGTCTTAGCTTCCATTAAATTAAATTAACTTTTTTTTGCTATTCCCATGCTCCATTACTTTCTGTCTGGTTCCTATGAAGTAGTGATGAGGCAGTAGGGAAAAAGAAAATAAGCAATCAAAATTAGAACTGCAAGCACATGATGAGCATCAAGATCTCTCTTCTTTCTCTTGCTCTCCCAACAACTCTCTGTTACTTTCTTATGTTCTAATTCCACTGGATAATCAAGAAGACAAACATCTAGCTAGCCCTTAGGCCACTGTAGTCCTGGAAAATCCTGGCTCCATTCATTTCAGTCCTTCATAGAAGTCATATTCTTTTCACCCATCTCCCTGCAGTTTCCCAACCATCACATTAAGATGAAGGGAAAAAATGCGGAGAGGAAAGGGAAAGAACAGTCGTTACCTCTTACAGTTGTTCCACATGACAAATGAAGAATTAAAGACCACTTATGCCAGTGCAAGGCCACCAGAAAGAACATGGCCTTCTTCTGTTTAGAATATCCATTTAATACTCTCAACTCTAGGCGCTGAGATACTGCCTAGCAGTCTATGCTCCAAAAATTATGTATATTTAACAAGTGTCACATAGAACTGTCACTGCCACGGAGCAGTGACTGAAACCAAGAGTTTCCCTTCTTCCTGGCAATGTCCAAATCCCTAGGTTTCAGAGCTATGATCTCCTAGGCTCCCTTGTATTCAGTCAGTCTTTTAAACACACATCCCCCCTATTTTTTTTATTATATCTTACTGTAACAGACTTACAAGCCATCTCTCTCTAGAACAGTGTACAGTCTCAAAGCCAGGTCAAGTTCCTAGCATGTAAGAAGATTTGGATGTGAAGTCAGATTCACATCCTGCATAAGTGCACTAACCAATAACGTATTACTTAAAAGGGAGTAAGTGACCATTCACTTTTAAAAAGGAAAATACATCTTAAGAGAAAAGCATAGGCATATATCTAAAAGTCAGAATTCCAAGCTGTGAAAACTACATGAAAAGAGGTATTTGATATATATTCACCATCAATCAATTCCCCTACTGGTTACTTTACACGGCTTCTTGTTCCTTCTGCATCCTATTAGGACCTGTCTGACTCTGCAGTCACACAGAATTTATGTACCTACTTAGAAGACTCTAGCTAAGGGGATCTAAATGGGGTTTTTGCATTTCAGCTTGAGTGTTTTGCTTTTGTCTCTTCATTGGTATGCCTACCCTTAATTCTTTTGTGGTTTTTACTGATATTTAACAATCTGTACTTCTGGATGCCACTATGCCAGATGAAAGATGCTGAAATCCTTACCTCAAAGAAATCATTGCAAATTGCACCTAGGAAGCTTGAAATCCGACAGCTTAGAAAAGACGTCAAAAGGATAAACAAAGATTGTAAGGATAATAAAGTGAGTTTTGAAATGCAGATTTTAATTCCACAACTTACACTATGGTACAAGTCCAATGACTTGAGTGTGGTTGTTCCTGATTTATACCAGTATAGGGAAGATCAGGATAGCACCTTATAAAATTCTTCTCTGGTGATACTTTTAGGATTGGAAAGTTTTTCAGGATTTTGTCTCATTAACATCCATTCTAAACAGAAAATCTTGGCAGTGCTTCAGAAATAGGAAATTACCTGTACTCACTTGTGTGTCTGTTTTTCAAAACAGCCTGACAGCTGCAGAGATTCAGAATGCTTACCCGTTTGACACACTGCATGTAAGGTTGGTCAGCTAAATATGTGAACCATGAAACACCAATGCCTGTTATAAGAAGCATGTGCTTCAAATTAATCAGCTGAAATCCCAAATATTGCACTTTATTGTATTAACAATTTATAAAGAACAGACACTATTTCTAGACAATTCTTCCATGCAACTACAAAATGTCATTAGCCATGTTTTGGTGAGGTTCTTTGTCTAATTTCTACAGCTAAGGTGGCAAAAAGGTTATTACAAGTAATAGCAAATTTAAAGTTTTATTAGCAGTAAACTGCAGAAGCTAATGGTGATGCCAACGCTAGATAAAATCATTGTCACAGTTAATTCTGAACTCTTTATTTCAAGCTTAATAATAGGAAACTCAATGGAGAGGATATTACACGGCCCATATCACTCATGAGTGCCGCAGGCCTGAGTAACTTGTTATTTTGCTCATGAGTGAAATAAAATGCAGATTATACTGCCTGCTATCAGGGCACCACTTTAATTGAGGGTGCATGCATGGTGATGAAGGAGTACCAAGTAGGTTTCATTTTCTCAACTGTTAGATCTTTGTGGCTCTAACTGTGACTCATCAAATTGCATCTCCATGATTGTTGAATTTTTGAAGTTCTTTCTGTTCCTTCTTAGATCTTGGAAAGGGACTGGTATGTCTGTCCCTTTAGTCAGGCATTGTATGGACCTGCTTTTGTAACATCCTAGCACCTCTACCCTCCACTATTTCTTTGCTTCGGAAGAAGAAAACAATGGAGTATCTGTATCTTAGTCAGCTTTCTTCATGCATGCCAGCCAATACAAACTACTTTTCCACCCCGAGACATATTCCCAATCAGAAATAAATAATACAAGATACACTCCTCCTTACCTTACATTTACTCAGACAATAGATGTTTCCATGAAGTGGTAGCACATGGGAATTTCTGTTCTTTGTCTAAAATGGATTCTTTTCTATTCATCCACTTATTGTGCTAATGCACTGGTTGCCACAAATCACCTAGAAATGTCTCCCTGTCAATTGGATGTATTTATGGACAACCTTTTTCACGACATTCACTGTCTTGATTTGGGAAAGCTATCTTCACAATTACCCCCAAAATCACTTTTCTTTTTTTCATCCTGTACTACTAGCTAGGAAAGTCTGATTTCTAACCAGATTCATTTTTCTGGAAGTACTTTTCTCCAGCCAGAACTACCTGTGAAATACAATCCAGTAACTCACCTGTGAATGACATCTACAGAAGAACTTTTACTGACCTTAGCAGCCTTTAGGTGAGGCCTTTAAATATAAAGGGCTGTAAATTTCCTTTTTATTTATTAATATGTAACAGAAGAAAATGCTCCACACCTTTTAACTAACAATAGTCAGGATTATCACAATTGCAGTTCTAGGCAATTGCTGATGGCATTCTTGGAAGGATACTAAGAAATTACTTCTCAGCATTCATTATCAAGCTCCGTACCCAACACAGATTTGTCAAGAAGTAAAAGCAGCATTACGTGGCTGAGAGTGTTTGATAAATGGAAATTCTGATGGTAGACAACTGTAAGCACAATGCACTGCCATATACAGATGCTCAAACTAGCTTTTTTATAAGTAGTACAGCTAGATTACTGTGGCGTTCTACTAAAACTAATTTAGTCAACTGAAAAAGAGACAATAGCTGCTATCATAACATTGCATTACTCAGTGTAGATATATTTTGAGGGACAACTTCTGATCTGCTGAGAGTGAGAAACAAGGTGTTGAGCTAATGAATTTTTTGTTTGTTTCAGACTTTTCACTTGAACTATTTCTCTAGTGCAACCAAAAGCAGAATTTAGTAATCACATCCCACACTTTCAGACAGGTACACAATAGCAATACTGTAATAGCTACTTCCTAAATCTCTGGGAGCCTATGTTAAGTCACTAAGTAATTAAGTGCAATCAATCCTTGATAGCTAAATTAGTCCTTACAATTCAGATTTCTCCTGAATTAACTACTAAAAATCCATTTTTACTGAGGAGAATATTTAAAGCCCTCTACTAAAGAACCATTACGGAATTTCTACAACTCAGCACATGTGCAGTGAGCCAGGCAGACCATCATCCTTCTAAATAAAATCTTAACATTTCTAATGCCATGAAGGACCATCTTCTGTAGCCATACCACTATAAGTCTCTCGCAAATGACTCACATGGTATGGGTATATTCTATCTTTCTTAAAGAACACCCTCTCACCATGATGTATAGGAAACAAGACGAAGAAGACGACTCCTTTTCAAAGTGCCTTTCTGCTAAAAGGAGACAAGATACTGACACACTTGAAATCAAAATTTCTCCATCTTCAAAAAGAGACAGAATAGTGTTTAAGAGGTTACCACAGTTTCATCTTTTTAAATTAAGAGAGAACTTAGTAAAAAAAAAAAAAAAAAAAAATCCATTGTTAAGAGTTCATTTCACTTTTTGTTGGTGACATGTGCTGATACAGGGGCTTCGTGCTTTCACTGCTTCGTTTCTCTTGGGACCTATTGTAGACTTCAAAAGATAAAAGAAACCTATTGTTCAGTAAGCCACTGAACAATGTAAAATCATATTGTAGTATAAGTTTCCTTGACAGGTTGACCTCATGAAGAGATTTTAGTTATTTCTTTTTATTTTCTTTACTATGGCTTTGGTGAATTAGGCTAGGATATTGATTTTGTGGCAACACTGAAATCATAATGGCTTTTAATTTCAAAGATGACTGTCTTATATTACTTGTCTGTTTCTGAGCAGTTACATGAGAATTTAAGCATTACTCCCCTTAAACTTTACATCTGCTTCCCACTTTGAGGTCTAATAAAGCCTTTAAATCTCTTTTTCCTTTTTTTTTTTTTTAATCTCATCTAAACATGTGCCCAAGCAGAGATCATTTCCTTTTCAGCCTGACTTGATTCAAAGCACTTGCCATATGCATCTATTCAGCACAGAACACCCTGTCCTCTAACTTGTGTTTATTAGACACCCATGCTCAGAATTCCTTCATGAAAGTTTCGGTTTGGTTTTTGATTCTGGATATCCTGACCAGACTACCTCAGATATTTCAGACAAAAAAGGGGAGAACTGGCTATTATGCAATAAGAAGTTGTAATCAGAGAGAAAACGTTGTATAACCTAGGTTCAAAGAACACTGAACCACTCCCCAGTGTTCTACCAGAAGTTTCACAGTCTTGGTCATCAAAATACACATGAAATGCTTAACTGAATTTTTCAACCATCTTTGATCTATACAAAACTTAGAAGGTGGATGAGGAGAGAGAACGTAAAACAAAGAAAATACACAAGGCAGGATTTAGAAATACCATGAGGAAAAATTCTGTGGGCTATACTGAAGCATTCTGATTCCCATCTCAGCATTAAAAGTAAAAGCAGAGATAATTCTTTTTCAGTTCCTCAGTCATTCATACCACAGTTTATAAACTTGAAAATCATAAATCAAATTCAGAGAACAATTTGAACTACACATGAAAATACTATATGGTTTTCACCAAACATTTTTTCTTCTTCCTCAGAAATATCTTCCTCTTTTACATGATTTGATAATCACTCTGCAGCCCAGTTTTAAAATGCCAGAGGTTGTGTTTCTTACAGGGACCATATGCTAAGTTGATACATTTTCAAAAAGACAGGACATCTAAGAGAAGAAAAACAAACTAACAAAACAAAACAAACAAACAGAAACCCTAGTTCAGTGGTAAAAGCACTGAAATTCTTTTCAGGCAAAGGGATTTATTTTCACAAGGTTACTGAATTATTCTTTATGTGCAAATATGTCAACAGTGCAAAATAATAATAATTTAAAAAAGATTGAGGAACTGACTTTACACATACCCACAAATGAGTGGAATGGTGAGTAACAACAAAGATTGCTACAAAGTAACACAAAGGTCAATGTTGGGAGTAAAAGCAGAACGACATGAAAAGGATCCAAATTTTACTAATGTCAACAATTGCCTTTAAATGAAAAAAAAAATCCAGATAAATACATTTATTATTTTGCTGCATATCTGCAAACAAGGAATTCAGACAGACAGAACACTCAAAGTTGTAGTTGATTTTGGAATGGAAGCACTGAATTATTTTTCTTACATTTTTCTGTTCATAACATGCAAGATAATTAAAACATTATAATTACTTACATTAAAAGTTAATTTCTTGAAAGTGTCTGTCTTATCTTTCAGTTGTAAATACAAATTATTCCTGGTGGACATTTATTAAATATTTTAACTTAGAAGAGAGAAAAAGACAGACAGCTCTTTTCTTGCACTTACGCAGAAAAACTACAAAATAAATTTCATAGCCCAGTACTTCTTCAATCATTGCCTAATTTACTGACTACAGCGAATATTTTATACCATTAAAAACAGGAGAATATGTTTAAAGGTTTAGATCTATATTTCAGTTAAGTTCAATGTGTATTATAATAACTTATTTTGCCTGAGGTACTTCCACTGCATAGGAAAAGAAAGTTTATTTTTATTTTTCGCTATAGTTCTTCTATATCTTTTTGCATTAATATTGAACATATCTGTCCCAGTTTTCCCTCTACTATTCTGTACTTGCTAGTTTCAGACTAATAACCCAGGATTTGGGGACCGCTAGAGGGTTATATGAGCATTCTACCGAATTTTCAGCCAGGTTAGTCATATGAATCTTAATTATCATGTGTAGGAAACTGATACCTCCCTACGAAATCCCTTGTGATAGAAACAAAAAGAAGAAGTCTAAAGAAAGTTCTAGCTGTTTCAGTTCACAGTTCATGCAAGCTTTTCAGTTTTTGACAGCAAGTACTTTAGTATTTACTGCCTTATGGTACTTAGATACGTTCTGAGTAAAATAAACATTTTTTTTTAAAAAAAAGGGGAAAAGAAAAAATTATTATCACGTTAATTTTCCAGTTGGGAAACTGGGGCAGAAAGTTTGGGAGTTCTCCATAACAATGAAATACACAGAAATAGAGCTGAACCCTAAATCACTATCTATTGATTTATCTCAAATTTATTCTCACACTGAAATTTGTCCCATGGCCAAAACATCCCTGAATCACTGGGAACCAAATCTAACTTTGCAATGAAATACATGGGTTTGATTTCATTTCTAATTTCAATGAACAATTAAGTGTCAACTGGTAAAGGTAAGAAGTGCACGGATTCTGGGAACACTTGGCATACATACACTTCACAGCATTCTGTGGTACTGGGTTAAGCAACAGCTCATGACAATGCCAAGGTTTCCTGCGTTCTCCTCACAGTCTTTTGCAGTGCATTAATTTGTTGCAGTACTCCCCAGTATCTAAGTTGTTAAGAGACAATTATAATACCCTCTGCATTACAAAAGATCATGATTTTGTTCTCTGCTGACCAGTTTGTGAGGAGTTCAAGATGCTGTGCCTCCACTGCACTAGCACTGCTGAATTCCAGCCTCTCTTAATCATAAAAGTATTTCATTATTCAATCATCAGCCCCCAGGTAACATATTTGTGGATTGGAATCCTAACAAGTCAGAAGCTGATGGTTGTTATCCAGTCTGGTCATTATCACATCCTTTGTCAAGAGCCAAGAAATCACTGATTCATGCTCTGATTTTCAGGCAGGATTTGTTCTACTCAGACATCAATGATGTCCAATTCTGTGGCAGTTTCAATCACAGCCATCCATCTAATATCCAGCAAAAAACACCCAGCTCTGCTACTAACACAGTTGTTAAGTGCTGCTCTCTGCAAGGTGTCCAGACCTGGATTCATCTTCAAGTGACTCTCATCTGTGCTCAAATTTAGCAGCTGACCTCTTGGCAGTGAAATATCAGGGAGTCAGCATAAACGATACTCAGACACTCACTTAGTGAAAACTCACATCGTTTATCATGATGACGGAGTCCCTGTGCATTGCTGCGAGCTCCAAACAATCCAGGGTCAAGAGCCATCTCCTCTCTGCCCATTCTGAAGGGTGCCTTCAAATACCTTTAACACATAACCCTGCTCTTCCTTAGATTGGAGCTAGATGTCATTTAAATATATCATGTCTCTTTTTCAAAAAGCGTTTGCTATCTTTATACTTCTAAGAAAGATGGTTCACTATCATTTAAATTCACGATTTTTCTTTTTAGTTTTGTCTTTTTTCAGTTACCCACTATAATATAACATTTCTGAATAGCAACATTTAATAGCTACGTATTGATTATGATTCTCCATCACCCTACCCTTTGAAAGCCATCATCAATTCTGAATCCTCATCAGCATTCTAACTACCATGTTGAGCTCCACAGTAAGTCTGGAAATACACTGTCTTACGGTTTGGACAAACTGTATATTTTCAAGACAGCAGCTCCTGCTAAATTCCTCTTTGTCCTCAGTTCTTACATACCTAAGCTAGAAGTTTCTCTGGCTGAGCATTTTGGAGGAACAAAAGAAGGTTAATAAAATAATCAGAGTTCCTGTGAAAAAAATTAACACCAATACAAGAAACCAATACAGACCATTGACTATAGATGTAATGCTGTAGGCATTCCAAGTAGCACCAATAACCACACAGCTTTTACACTGATACAGGGACAGAAATTACTGGGAGAAAAAAGATGGGGAGCAGACACTCCTTCCTTAGTCCGGCCCTGCCACACTGTGCTATGAGTGTGACTGCACGGACAGTCACACAACTGCATACACTCAGGTGGAGAAAACCAACCTCTCCAACTGAATATTAATTTAAATTCTCAATCAGTATTCAGACATCATGTGTTGTTGCTGTCGAGCTTCCAGACAACAAAAATTCAGGTGTTTATTAGGGAAGTGAAATCCTAACAAAAATGTTCAAAAGGTTTTACTAAGAGGAGAGGCTGGAAAGGGTAATAGCTACCGAGCCATTGCTGGTATATGCAGAAGTTTAGTTATGTTTCTTTCTCTGTAGGATAGAGACAACAGGTTAGAAATTCCAAAATCCTCCACTGGAGAATCTTCAAGGTAAACAAGCAATCACTTTTAATGATCTCTTATAATCTCTCAAAAGGGCAGGATTAAAAACTGCTCAAGTGCACTTCTACCCATTTTTTCCTAGCGTCAACTGCTCATGAATAATATTTCAACCAAATAATAGCCAAAGCATCTGTAAAACAGTCTGATACATCATTGGAAAGATTGCTATAACTTTTATAAATGAATCCTGTGAAGAATAATTTTCCATTTTAAAGGTCTTTCCAAATCTGATTAAAAAGTTATAACATCCAGCAAATACTGGTATGATATACATATAACCATATAAACTCATTAATCATTAATTGAATATAGTAACATTTAGTTTATTCATATATAATTGAATGTATCCTCAAAGATCTGAAAGCTTTCATAAATTATTTATATAGCAGCTGTTCAATACATAAAATTGATAAAGAACTTAAGAAAATTGGAATAACTGGAGGCAAGCAGAGATAGCAAAAGAGTAAAGATAGTCAAGAGAACAATCAGCTCAGCGACAACATCTTCAGCAGACAAGAGTTAAAGTCACCTTTCTCAAAAAGGTGGTGCGGGCAGCAGTAACTCTAAATACATGCACTGGAGGTGAGCAAAGAAAGCTCAAGAAAAAGATCATTCAAAGAAAGTATGAATTCAAACAATTTTAAATGGGTAATTTTTCATCTGCTGAGTTTAGCAATGTTAGCTAACATGAGAGTTTCTTTTAAAAAAAATCAGCATTTGGCTAATTTTTAAAGACCATCTTTTTCCTCACTTTTTTTTTCATTTTATCTGAAGTAAATTTCAAGGTGAACTTTAGTCACTCCTCCCATCTTCTCCCCCTCCCAAAAAATTATCAGCTGGAGTAAGGGAAAGCAAATCCTATGTTCCAGACTTTTTATGTGATAGGATAGATCCACAATAGCAGTGAATAGCAGTGTAATTTTGTAATAGCAGTGAATTTTGTAACAGCAGTGAAACTTCATTACAAAATGTCAATCACAACAAGATACAAATGGTGACAAGTGGCGATTTAAGCTTCAATGCCATGCCGATACCTAAAGAGCTTGTATTACAGTATCATCTTGGTGATGCTGGGCTAATCACATGTCCTTAACAAGACTGAAGGATATGCCGCAACAACATGAAGTGTTTGGTTCGCACAGCAAAAGCAGGGTTTGCTGCCTTAAGCTGTGTGCTAGAGGAGGAATTAACTCTGAACTGCTCTCCTTAGCTGGACAGGCTTCTTCCAAAGAAAACAGGAATGTCAAATGGAATAGCAACCCATGCTAAAGGAATACATACACAGCCTCCAATGAATAGAAAGTGCATGGGCAAATATCGGTGTCAACACTGAAGGAGAAGGTCTTGTTTTCAGGAAGAGCAAAGTCAGACCCAGCTGAGCTATTAATCTGCATATTTAGAAAATGAGAGTAGGAGGAAAAAAAATGTTGTTAGTGCACATTAAAATACGTCTATGCAATATCCCAGAGAAAGATACTCCTGAATCATGTCAGAGACCTTTCTCTACTTAAAAGAAAGCATTATTATATTGCTTTAAGCAGTATCATTGGGGTTACTTCTTGGTTCTTCAAATTGATGTCAGGATAGGTCAGGAGCAAAAGGCAGTTTTAAGATTACGGATTAAACCACAGCATACCAAATAAACCTTAGGAATCCTCACAGGACAAAAATATTATGATTATATTAAGGGAGCCAGTCCTTCTGATTCCAAAACCTGAAGCCTGGAGTCCATTGACAAATATATATTTCTTCCTCTCTCTCCAGGTACCACTTTCTAATGACTGTGATATATCACAAAGACCCGTGACATCATTCTCCTTTATAGAGGACTAGAGACCAGCACAGTTTGAGTCCACTTTTCAGTTGTACTGCTCCCTCAACACACCAGAAACCAGGGGTGCTCCTGAACCACCTTACTATGCAACAACAGAACACTACATTTAGTTTCACCCAAAAGTAAATTTTGGCACAAAGAAAAATCCTCTGAGTGCTTCACCTCTCTTTTAAATACTAAGCATAATAAAGGCAATGGTGTTCTCGAGACACACAATATAGCCTGCTGAAAGTATTTTCATGACAAAATTCAGTCAATCCAAGCATGAAATATTATAAAAACCCTAACAAACAAAAATTCTATCCTCTCTTCATATAGTAGAAGAAGCTATATGCTTACACAATAATATGGAGAGATAAAATTTAACTGGTAAATATGCATTTTGAAGCATTCATTCCCAATATCTCTAGGTTGACTTACTCCCAATGAGGATTTCTTTCCCAAACTACATTCAACGTTCCAAAAACTGCTGCCTCATGCTGTATTTTTTCAGACAGCATCATCATGTAATTCATCCAATAGTTTTTTTCAGAAATTAAATTAAAAAAGGAAAAAACAATACCTCCTTTTCCAACAGTTCTGTAAACACTTACAATATCTGTTGATCAGTCACTTTACTTAACGCTGACTGTGCTTGTAGTTTTGTCTTCCTGAACACATTTTACCACTGGCACAATTACCAGAAGAATGAGAAGTCATGTAGCAAGCAGACTTGGATTTTGATTCCAAAACATAGGCTGTAATATAAGCTTTCATTTGCAAGCAGACATACTAGCAAATCCTTTATCCTCTGCACTTGAAATCTCTCCCAGCCAACAGCAGTACCTTATGCTCCATTTTCAGTCAATTTATATCACTTTGTTACCTTTCCTTAGGTCTTCTTCCCCCCCTCCCCGAACTCAGTTGTAAGGTTCATAGTTCTCCTCCATGTCATTAGTCTTTCCTAAAGTGGTGTTGAACACACTGTCCTGAATGGACTTCAGAAAACACTACAGTTGTTCTCAAAAGAAAATGTATTCTAAATTGTGTAAACAAGTGCATCCCAAATATGATCTCATGACTATCTAAGAGTTGAAACTGAACTGACTGAAAGATATCTCCTACACTACATCAGTTTTTCTCTTGATCCTAGGCTTATTTAATCGTTTTTATTGAATAGGGATGTTGAACTATATTCTAGAGAGTCTTATGGACAGTGTTTTGAGATGATCACAGTAGTTGCATCAAAATAGAAAAAGCTTGTGAAATTTGGAAGGGATTTTTGTGTTTGAAGAAACTCTGGATGAAAAACCAAAAATCTATAGGCTCAAGAAGCAGCTCATAAAATATGGTAAACTTCTCTCTAAATAGCTTAGACTCATAGCATTGCAGGATTGAACTGGAGGTCTCAGATAGATATTTCTCTTAAAGGATTCTTAGTACATCTTGATTGTAGGCTTGAGAGAGAAATGCATTCTATTTGTTCATTTTCTTTGAAGTGTTTTAATAAAATGAGATAAGATCACTATTTTACAAATAGTGAAGGAGAGCAAACGATACTCTTGATAGAGTTTGCCTGTGTTTCCAATGCAGATATTATCAAGTTATTCTAAAAAACTTTTAGAATAAATATCTGGACATTTCCAAGCCACAAAAAGCTATATGGATCTGCATCACAGCAGCACTTCTGTGGGTTTGTTTCGAGGCTTTTTTCCCAGAATAAACAATATCTGCATTGGCAGACTTCATTAATCAAGCCACAGTGGTCACGCATTTGTGGAATTGCATATTTCAAGATCCAAATGTTAACACAAACTACTGCATTGGTCAGAAAAAGATAAAGTTTTTGTACAGAAGCAGATGTTTCCCAAAGATAAAACTATATCTATTGTGTCATTTCCACTACATTTGAAGGTTAAGTGGAAACTGTTTTCAACATCCTTTGCAAGAATTGCTCCTCCACAATTTTCCTCCCCATGTATCTGAATGTAATTCATATCATAACCTAATATCAATTGTAAATCACACAATTTCCAACAGAACTATGATTAATACACATTCAAATAAAAGAAAAAAGTGGTAGAGCAATATAGTCCCTGGAATTTAACACCATGTGGTCAGAAGGTCACATATGTTAAGTTTCTTATTTATATCCCTATTAAAGCTCTGATCTGTGGGAAGCAAGATAGAAGCAATGTAACTCATTTTACAAATAAAGAATGTATTGTTGTTGTACGGTACATGTTTTGTTTCTGGGTACTTAATGATAACAGTGTATGAACTGCAGGTGACTATAATAAGGGGAAAAAAGATCTTCATCAGGAGACATAAATATTTGTTCCTACTACTTCTCTGGTAAGTGCTTAGTTGAAAGAATAACAAAATACATACTTGGTGAATGAGTCATGCAAATTAATAGTCTTCATAATTTTTTCTGACTTCTATGTGCCTCTCAACATCACATTATATATAGGCTGACCAGACATTTTTACTGCAGTTATGCTGAACAACAAGCATATAAAGAAGAAAATATAAGGAATTTATGTACATTACATACTTCAACTCAAAATAGTGAATTATTCTGATCTGAATATTAACCCAGGTGACCTGAAACAAATCGAGCAACCTTTTATTCACCAGAGGAGCTTCTCCATGACACTCAGCACAAACTACACTGTGGTTTAGTATTTGTTCCAACTATTTTCACCTGTGATATTAATATTTTACTGCTCTACATCACCTAGGTACATAAAAAAAATGACAGTTTTGTATCAGCAAAGTATTAACGTTTCCTCCAAGAAATCTTCTTTGAGAAACAATCAAGCAAACACATGCTCTTAATGATCCAGAGGTTAGACAATAAAAACAAATAACAGTAGAGGACAAAAGAAGATGGACAGATGATAAACTGTTGAGCACTTTAAAAAAAAAAAAAAAAAAAAAAAAGGAAACAAAACACAAACCACAACAACAATAGCTGAGCTCTTTTTTAATGAGTGGAAAGATCTGTTTAGGAATTTTGGCGTTGGGTGTTTTGGGGTGGGTTTTTTGATGTAAGCATTCTACCTCTGGCCTGGTATCGTACAAAGGCCACTATTACATGTACTGCTATACTTACATACCTACACAAACTTGTCATAGCTAGAATTCTTTCCACTGTTCTTTTTTCAGCTTATTCTATATTGAAAATTGATGCTGAGGAAGTTTTTTTTCTTCTCGCAGTTTCATACCGTAGTCGTAAATGCACTTGGCATGAGTTTGATAGGACAGCATTATCTTGGTTATGGCTTCTTCTTTCTGGGATAAATATATTCCCTTTGAGCATATTCATTTTTAGGTGCAATAAAAAGTGTGAGTCTTATTGTTTGTTTGTTGTCTTTAGGAGAAGCAGCTGCAAAGTCACAGTAATGTTCACTTCCCACACTGGCAACAAGCAAGCTTCATACTTTCGTGCATTTGAAATCACCTATAAGGAGGTGATGAACCACTTCCAGCTGGAGGTTTACAATTTTCTCAGTATCTAAAACATATCGCTATTAAAAAGGGCTTTTGTTTCATTTTTAATTATATTGATAATATAACAGCTAATAAATCAGTTTGGAATATATTTAATAATTAAAAGTGCAGTATCAACATAAAGATACAGCACTATATTAATGCTATCAATTCAATTATTTGCAGAAATTCAAATCTGAAACACTGCAAGCACAATTGATTGGGTTTTAGACACCAGGAGCCACATAATGACAAGTCAGCCAACAAATGGTCTTTGAGAAAAAAAAATAGGGTGGAAGGATGAGAGTTTGTGAGGAAAATGAATGGTGGCAGAGAACTTGGAGAGTCAGAAATGCTGCAAAAGCTTCAATGCTCACTCTGCTTGTACACCACAGACACCCTTATGCCTTCTGTTTGTCTTGCCCACATAAAACTGGGTTTTGTAACAAGGCCCATCGCTTTGATAGAGTGCCTAACAACAGTTAATTTTCTGCTTATTCCTTTATCAATATCCAATAAGCAGACCTCATTATTAAAAGAAATTGGTGTCACAGTTGTGACCTAAGCATCAATCCAAAATTCAGGCCTTAAGTCCTTGTTTTTCTCAAGAGAAGCAACTGATGATGGAGTCTGGAATTTCTTAAGTACAATCTACGGTAAATTGTATGTTAAAGCCCAATTTTCTTGAACACAACAGGAATCAAGCAGCAGGAGATAGCTTCCTTGCTCACAGCTTCATGCCTCTTTTTAGCAACTACTTTATGTAAAACTCTCTTAGCTTACAGCATAACTGCTTCTTTGGTTGCACCTGGAGCTCCCCTGTTCCTTTCGTATGTGCTCCTGTAGCATCTGCCTTTTCCTCACACATACTGACACCCAGCTGCAGCCAAAGCCCTTCACCTATCTCCACATTTAGCTTCCAGCCCACCAAGAAACTGTTCCAACAGAATAATGAACAGCATTACGCATGAATTGAATTTTTAGGGGTTGCTTCAATATTTTCAACTATCTCTAAACACAGAAGCGTTTAGCTGTTTCCTCATTCAGCTTGAAGAGAATGTGGCTGCTACATTTAGCAGCTGCACCAATGTTTCTTCCCATCCCTAACAACCCTAACAATACCACCCCACCATTTCATTCTTTGCTGAACATTAGTATTTCACCTTCTTATTTTCTGCTCTACAAAGAACAGTACATTTAGAATACTCCTTTTATATTCATTTTCATAAGTGGGACAATCTTTCAAAAATGACAAGTTTTTTTCTTCTCATTTTTCCTTCTGTGTGAGATTAGCACACGCAGGGAAGCTGGGGGCATTTTCTGAAGAACTAAAAATGGCTTGGCAGGAAACAGACCATCTCTTACATTGGATATTTCCACAACCTGTCCACCAGGCTTTTTAAATCTGGCTGGAAGTAGACTGCCACCCTCTATACCACCAGATTCACACGGCTCCCTAGAAAGCCTCTCCAGATCATCACCACCACTGGTTTTCACACTTGGTACTGAGTGCCACAGCCCAACCCTGAAAGATGCTTTCACTTGACAGGTAGGCTCAACCCCTCTGGGTTACAGAGCTTCTAAATTCAGAAATTCGGTCAATGGCAAAGTCATTGGTGAGAAGCCATAATCTTGCAAATAGAAACTAATCTTGTTTAAAATCCTTCAGCCTACATGTGGAAGCTGGCCAAAAATACTATTAATGAACATTCTTCAGTTTCATGGGGACTTTCAGAAAGGTCAAAATGGAGCTACATTATTTACGGTTTATGGGAAGATGTATTAAATGTTTATAAATCCATTTGGATAATAAGACTGACTTTAATGGCCTGATAGATGTATCTTCTAATGTACATTACAAGAATGATCACCTACAGCATATGAAAAATTTAACATTTCCCTGTTGATGTCTTATTTGTCTGTTACTTAACAAAAGTTTTCAAACCCTCAATAAAATGAAACTGTTTTTCTTAAATGTGTTAACAACCCATGGATGTCAGAAGGGTACTTTCTCTTTGAGCTTTGGGAATGACATACATGAAACAGCATCTTCAGTCTTCTGGCTTCCTGAATTGCTGATAGGTCTGGAGAGATTGGATCTGTAGTCACTCTTAGGTAATGCAGCAGCTTTTGGCAGCAGCAGTTTTAAGAAGTCTGTTAGGAAAGGGAGTGTCCATGCTAATGACATGGTGCTAATACGAAAATGACTGGTTTACCAACCATGCTAAGTCTCTGAGCACTGTGTGCTCTGTATTTTCCATGGCCACAAAAGCCTCATGAGCTGGCAAATTGGGAAGTTCGTAAACATTATGTCTGTAGAGATACATCAAGGATCTAGTCAGAGCCTTACAGAGGCAGCAGACTCTAAAGCTTGGCTGAAAAGATGCAGCTGCAAATAAATAAATAATGTGAAGCATCTGTAGACAGCACACCAAGCAGAACCCACAGCTAGCACCAACTCTGCCCCAGCAGACTACACTGCCTCCTGGGTGCTCGGTAAGTACAATAAAAGAGGAAACTGAAATCTAAATCCCATGTAATGGTAAAGAAACACAAGACACCTTTATTTTGACCTCAGTGGTGTTGAAGGGTTTAAAAAGTCCTCAAGCGCGCCTATGAAACTGGTATTTGTATTATAGTAAAATAAGGATTACAGATAAGGATCTTTAAATGCTGTGCTTAAAATATGAAAGAATTTTTTTGGACTTCAATTCCTGTCTACTTTGATACATTATATATGTGGCATTATCATGGACTGCATGGTACTACCAAATACAGAATGGAAATTACAGACAAAACACAATGGTAGGCATTAAGAAATACTAAATGTCCTTGCTTATTTTTTTTAGATGAAAAGAACATAAAGCTCACCAAATTTGAAGTGAAAATATATACAATAAGACAAAAAAAGATGTTTCTATCAGAACTGGAAACCAGACAGAGCTTGGTCAGAAGACGTATAATCTCTGCTGTCATAACACAAAGCTAATGGTGACAAGCAATCTATACCAGAAAAGAAACACACTGCAATGCATGCTGTAAATATGTGTCAAGAAGGATATAAACGAATCACAATTTCAAAAAGGACCAAATCTCTGCAAAACAGTCCAAATTGTTTCTGTGCTAGAAGTGACCCTTTCTACATCTGCTAGCAGATCTGACAGCTCCAGTTGCCTAGATAATATATCTAGCATAAAGAAGGATTTTCAGAATCATAGTAATAATCTCTTCACAACTATCAACACCCACAGAATTCACTTTTGACATCCACACAGGAATACCTAAAGAAAATAGGATTTACTTAAAAGTAAATCGGTAGTATCTCTATTTATGACTGATTCAGTGATAAAGCACACTAAGATAAATTAAGGGAGCATTTTTAAATATTGAAAACTAAAGAAATATGAAGCTGCTTCTGTAATTTGATAAGTCTTGGCTACAAGTCCACAATTTAGTTTCTAGGAAAGTAAATGCAAACAAAACGTTGTCTGCATGTCCATTCCTAAGACTTGAACCCAAATGTTTTGAGATGTCTGAACCAGAACATGGTTTAATTCTATGTATAAACACTAATTCCTGGTTTCTGCACAGCTTTCATTACAGTAATTATTAATGGTATGATGACTTGGCTTTCTTTCACAAATCGTCTTACATATATTGCTATACATGCATTACCATAACAATACTATTGTTAGCATGGTCTTAAAGCATATTTTGAGACTTCAAACAAAATCCTAAAACCTGTGGTATATTTACAGTACATCTGTCACTCCCAACAAGTGTGGAACTCAGCTCCAACAGCTCATTACTTACACACAAACAAAACGTTACTTCTCTCAGGCAGTCAGTAGAACCACAATAAAGGATTTACCTCCATTTTCTGATCTCATATCAGCACGTGTTACTTTCAAACACAACAGCTACAAAATGAATAGCATTTTGCTACGGTTTTATTTTTAAAGCACATACAATTTCTTCAAAATGGTACTGTCTCATTTCTCAGATAAATTAAAATTCACTATTCCTAATCTGTTTTTAACATTCCAGCCATTAATAAACAAATAAACAAACAAAATGCAGCCGATTATCTAAAGTCAGTCTTTATTATTCTTTCAGTCTTCACTATGATTTGTACTGTAAATCCAGATGTACCTCCAGGTACACATCAAGCCAGCTCATTTTCAGTAACTCCTCTTTAGGACCATGCCTTTTGTCTTGTGCTTCCTAGTGCTCCCATACAAGAACATACAATAGGAAGAAGCAGGAACTTTTCCTCAGTTCCTCCACAGTGCGAAGGCTTAAATGTCTGAGGACTCCAAAACCAAAACAACAAATCATGGGTACCACAGCGAACACAGTACCCGAAAGAATCAGAACTAACCTTAGCTAAATAAACCCTCCTCAGGGACTTAGCCATTAGGTGGACAACGTTGGTTATGTTCTGGCATACTGAGCTAGGAAGTCTACCAGCAAGCTGGTAACAGTGGTGACATGGTGCTACCCATTTTGGAAATCTTAGTGGGAGAACAGATTTATGTTTAGAATACTGCTTAGGCTAGGCTTGATATGTGGGAAAAGGGGGAAGGGAAACTAACTGGTTACCAAGCCAGTCCTGTGTACTTCTAGTGCGTGCAATTCCTCTCTCCGTGCCAGAGGAAGCTTGTGAACAAAGACAAGTCATCTTACTACAATGGAATAAAACCAATATCAGGCGTCTTGACAATGGCCACTGAAACAATTACATGGGCATTTTCAGGCACATTAAGAGGTTAAAGGGATACTCTGTGACCTTAAGAGGACTACAAAGATTCCAAACAAGCTCAACATTTTCCTAACGATTAAATATGAAACAGCCTTCCAAGAAGCTTCAATATCATAAAGAAAGAAACAAATGAACACAAGCCTTTAACAGAAATTTATATATTTAAGCTATTATAATATAGACCTTAAAACTGCTTAATATGAGGTTAGTGTATTTCAAAATCAATTAATATATAAGCCTATTCAAAATCAAGACTTCCAAAAATCCCAGGCTATGCATGATCCACCCATACCTTGAATTCTTTTCAAGTTTGGCAGATATTTTGCTGATCTATTACAATTTCTGGACTTGTAAAGAATAATTTCAAATCATGGATCTTACATGTTATTTTCAAGGATAAAATCTACGTAATGTGGGTAGTCACAAAGCTGGTATTGTACAAGTGTATCTAGACAGGGGTAGATCTAAGTGCTTGATGTCTATCACCATTCCGTTAGACCATAGTTTATTGAAAAGGATGACACAGAAAAGACAGGAGGAGAAACAGTAGCTTTGAGGCATGAAATGAGTTTATATATAAAGACCAGAAAACGCTTGACAATAATGGAGCTCTTCAGGCCAGTATAAACTGACACCAGAGTTATCAGTGGAGAAACTGATGAAGGTGGTGTAATTTTTTCTTTTAGGGAGATCCTAAGTTGTTCCAAGTGAACTCCCAAGTTCTCTGATGACTTCCGTAGCACCCTCTTGAACATGCACGTACAAAAACATACATGTAGCAAGAGTGCTGCTATTGAAAGATGTGTAACTGTGGGCAAAAAGCAAAGCTGTTGAGTATTCATTTTCAACTGAATGTACAAAGTAAAATGCAATAAAATTTGTAATCTCTTTCATAACTTCCATGGAAACAACCATGTAATATTCACCTCAAAGAACTTGTGGTAGCTCCTTTACCATTTGGTATACATACATCTGCCTCTGTTTGCATAGCATGCTCTTCTGTTAGTCTTAAAAAGCAAACCTCATGTTAGAACTATGCAGAGACTGAGTTTCTTTAAAATAAAAAAAAAAAAAAAGAAAGAAAATATTAGAGACTATTATCTATTCAGAGATTCTTTAAATGAAAGAGAATTCTGAATCTTTCATGTTTTTTGGGTAGTTCACCTAGCTGGAGATTTAGAGCTAGAAAACAGCATGCCAATTATTAAACTGGAAAAAAAACTGCACTACTCTGCCCTCCACAATAATTATCACTGAGGTGATATAAGAGGCACCAGTGTCAGGTCTTCCACAGCTTACAATATTCTGAGAGAATGACTCACAAAATACCAAGGATTCTCACGTAGAAAAATCTCTTCATACAAGAACAAAGAATAGGAAATGCATCGATACAGTCCAGAAAGATTAAGATGTGAGACCAAGTTCAAACCTAACAAAAGAAACACCAATGGGATAAAACCATACGAAAATTAATTTTGTCACCATAATGTACAATGGGAAAAGGCAGCAGTGACTTGCATAATGTATTTATCTGAAACAACAGAGTTCCCTGCAGCCACAAGAAGGGCATATTAAGTGGGAACTTCACTGGACTGTCATGACTTCTGAAATATGATGGGTAGTGGCTTGGCCACTTCTTCCACCACTTCCCTCAGGACCCAGAGATACAACTTATCAGGTCCCATGGACTTGTGCACCTTCAGGTTCCACAGATGTTCTTAAACCTGATGTTCCCCTGCAGCGGGCAGTTCTTTAGTCTCCCAGTCCCTGCCTTTGCCTTCTGTAACTTGGGCAGTGTGGCTGGAGCACTTGCCGACGTAAAAAAGTTGTTGAGTAAATCAGGCTGCTCCATATGCTGGGTAACCAGGTCTCCTGTTTCCTTCCAGAGGGGGCCCACATCTTCCCTTATCTTCCTTTTATCCCTAACATACCAATACAACCTTTTCTTGTTGCCATTGACTCCCTTGACAGTTTTAATTCAATCAGGTCTTTAGCTTTCCTACCCCGATCTCTGGATGCTGGGACTATTTCTCTGTATTCCTTTTTTTGTTGTTCGAGTTTGTCCTGTTCTTGTTCATCCATGCTGCTTATATCTTGTCTGCTTTCCAGAAACAGATATATAAGCAAGAGGAATGGACAACTGGAAAATGGCATACACAAAGAGCAAGGTAAATTTGAGCTTATCATGCCTGTTTTTTTGGATCCCAAATTATCTGAAAATATAACAAGATACGAAGGGAATAGAAGGTCATTATAAAGCTAAAGTGAGACATTCACCTGATAAAACAGAGATGGGCATGGGATGGTATCAGACAAAAAAGCATTCATATCAGCAGTTGAGTTGAACTTAAAAGGAGTATCTGCAATATAAGAATTGTCTGCAATAACTTATTGCAACAATAACTTATTGGAAGATAACAATTGTTTTTTCAACAGTATTCGAGAAGAAAGTAATCAATGCCGAAAGAGGCTAATATATCCTGAAGAGATTTAGCAAATATAAACTGTATTAGAAACTAACCGGTGACCGCTGGACAATTTCAAATACCCAAGGAAGTACTAATGAGGTGCACCAAAAAGCAGGAGATTTCTGTTACGAGTGAAATGTAGATAAAGGTACATCTGATCAGCCTTGAAGTATAATAGAGACATCAGACTAAAGAATTTAAAAGTAATTCAAATTTTAAAATCTGTACTGAGATATGAACATTCAAATAATTTAAAGTGCTTCCATTGAGAAATTAAGATAAAAGCGTACAAACTTTCACAGAGGGTACTTGAGAGCGATTTACAGATCACACACATTCAGTGAGCTACTCTCATGAATGTGTTTGCAAAGTGCACAGCAGAAGAGAGACTACAGAAACTAAGGTTTCACATCTAAGTTTAAAAATAAGTTTGTTGTGATTCAAAGCTAAGTTATTCACTACTCAGCCAACATATTAGTGCAGACAATATTCTCTCACTTCCTCTGGGTCTTTTTTAATCTTATCTGGATTTATTTTCATGTATTTCTGAGTAATCAAAAGTTATGGGCTTGATACCTCTTGAGTTAAAAATATTCCTAGGGTTCCTGATGTTTGTTTTGTATGTATTCACTTTTTCAGTGAGTCCCTAAAGCAAGGATTTAAAAAAAAAAAATAAATAAATCAAAGAAGGTTATTTCAATCAGAAAGAATCAGCAATTTGATTTCTTCCAATGTGTTAAGTAAACAGCCCTGTTCAGACATCGATTGATCCAAGTTGATGGTAATAAAGGTAGCTGAAAATTTAATGTTAGGCATTCCTTCAGCAGATGTACATGTTCAGGTCCAGGGAAATGAAGCAAAAGTCAAGAGTATTTAACTCATCTTTCCTTTCAATAAGTAAAATTATTCAACAAAACTTTCATTTTAATTATATGCCAAAAGAAATCTAAACATACCCACAAAACATTCATAGAATCACAGAATCATAGAATAGTTAGGGTTGGAAAGGACCTTAAGATCATCTAGTTCCAACCCCCCTGCCATGAGCAGGGACACCACACACTAAACTATGTCGCCCAAGGCTCTGTCCAGCCTGGCCTTAAATGCCTCCAGGGTTGGAGCGTTCACAACTTCCTTGGGCAACCTATTCCAGTGCCTCACCACCCTCACTGTGAAGAACTTCTTCCTTATACCTAATCTAAAGTTCCCCTGTTTAAGTTTAAACCCATTACCCCTTGTCCTACCACTAGAGTCCTTAATGAAGAGTCCAATAAATAAATAGAACTGCTGAGGAATTTTCTGACTAAACTGAAATGATAATTTTTCAAAGTTGAAATGTTTTGCAGAAATGTCACTGATTCAACAGACACTCATCAGTGCGCTGACAGAGTACCCACCAGGGCCTGGCTGGTTCCTGGCCGGGACTCAGGCTCCTGCAGCTCCAGCCAGCCATACTATGTTAGGTTTTCTAAGAGCCAGGGCATTAAAAGTGTTCAGAGCCTTATAGTAAAATTCCAAAACCTTGAACTTGAGCTAGCCTGAAGCTCTTGGAGACTCCAGACTCAATACTGTGGAGCCAGGAGCCTGAACTGTAGGACATGCGAGCCCCAACACCAGCACAGCTCCTCCTGTATCTGAAGCAATGCACACTGTGGCTCCAAGAGCCCCAGCTGAATTCACTGATGTCAGAGTTTTCAGATTTCATGTGCTAATGCTGGAAGCCTTGGCTTTTGGGGTGTGCTTGTAAGCAAGGCTTCACAGACGCAGAAACTCAGTGGGAAATTTATTTATGACAGGCATGCCTTTTTTTGAGTTATGTCTAAAAACGTAAGTCACGTCCACAAATACATCATGACTCTGTAGCATAATCTAAGTGTATTTGAGATAGGCTTACACTACCTATCTCAGGAATTGCTAGCAATACAGTTATGGGACCACTAGCTGACCATCCAGTAAACTACCATCTTCGTGGATGCAATTTAGTCTGCTGCATAACCATGAAGTACTAAGGCTGATTTGACCAGCTATCTGATAAGAAAACCACAAGTCGCTTTGTCTTGACTGGATTTCTATTTCTTGCTAATTAACTCAGGATGGCTACATCAAGAATACACCACGCTTCCAAGTAAAGGCAAAACTTTGATCTATAAAGGTAAGGCTATTTTTTTTTAATGACAGAATAAAAATGCACATGGAAAAAGCATGGAATTTACAGGCAGGTGTGAGGGGAAATGAATGGTAGCTGCACTATTCACTGCAGAGAGAATATATATGATGTGTCAACACATGGCCAAGTGTGAAGAATGCATGCCTGTGTGTATAAAAGAATATATCTATTCACAGTACTAAGCAATTTGCAGTTTAAGGAGTGGCTATCATCATATCTGTTGAATCCATAATGAAATCCCTGGTTGCTGTAAGGTTTGGTTAAATTTAAACTTCAAATTAACCTGTAAATATATGCCTGCTCTACCAGCTTATTCATTGTAAAGAGAGTTGACAGCCTTATGCTTATGTTTTGTGGGACCAATGTTAATGCCATAAGTATTTTCTAGTTTCTTACTAGACCAATTTACAGGTCTTGCTTAGGACTTGAACTTAGTCTTTGTCAGCGAGATAAAAGACAGGCAAAGAGAAATTCCAAGAAACTTCCATCAATTCATCTTTGGAAAAAGGATGTTGTTGCATAAATATCAAATGCAATTTCCTAATGGGCCCATGCTACTTCAATACATTTTCCAAAAATCACATATTTGAATCATTAAAGCAATATAAAACTTTGTACCTCTTTCAGAGTGGAAAGTTGCAAGCACTGTACTACTGTCTGGGATTTAAGTTTATTTTATTATTTTAGGCAGTCAAGGTTTGGGGGTTGTTTCTATTTCATTGAGTTGTTTTGTTTGTTTTTCCCCTTTATTATTTCCTGGGACCCTAAAAGACTGACTGCTTGACAGAGACACTTGGTTCTGGGCACTTGCTTTCCCTCATTATCTCTGAAGAGGAAAAAAATACCTCTTTTGTTCCCCTTATCGCTTCACTAACTTATCCAGATATTCATTTCTCTTTTAAGAAGAAAAAGACAACTGAAATCATGCAGAAACTATGCCTTATATATTAAGAAAAACATTATCATTCAGGCAAAGTGCTAAGCACTCAGATAATAAAACAGAATCATTCTATTTCTGGGGTTTTCCATTTCATGTTTTTTCATTTTCAGCTTAACTTGAGCAATTTAAGACAGACTTTGTGTGATATAAAAGAAACATTTTCTGCACCAAACTTTGGGATTATATTACAAATAATTTATCTGCATTCAGTCACGACATTTTTATACAGCATCATTAGAAAAAAGTAAATAACTGGTGACACTTCAGATGGTGTGAACTGGCAGAGCTCTTCTACCTCTAGTGGAGTTCTGCCAGTTTCCACATCATTGTCTAAGAGTCTGGACCTTAAACTTATACCATAAAATTAGAAAGAAATGTATTGCAAATTCTCTCTCCCTAAATAATGCAGGTTCAAAGAAAACAAGTCTTATATCCAAATAACTTTAAAAGCATGTGATAAAGTTTACTCATTTACCAGTAACTGCACCTGAGTTACATTACTGGCAAGATACCGATGTCAGAGGTGAAAAATTCGCATTGTGATAAATCCAATGAGGCTTTTCAGTTTGAGAAAGATTTTTAAGAAACTTGATTATTTGATTAATTTTTCCTTTCTTCTTGTCCATAATGAAGGGAAAATTCTACACTCCCATGAAACACACATAATTGTTTTCTTTTCTCATCTGTGTCCATATGGTACGACAAGCTTGGATCCAAAACATTTTCTCATGAGGAAGGGTAAATGCCTGATCATTACTTTGAGCATATGGTAACATTTTTTATTGTTCTTCTATTTATAAATACTTTATTATAATTCATTAAATGATACAGAACATGCATCCAGCCTGGTTCATATATACAACAAGCTGGCATTCTATGTACCCTGCTTCAGCAAATTGCACAGGTATAACAGTCATTAGAATCACTCGCAGCAACTGCATCTGTGAATTGTTAAAAATAAAGTGTACTATGCAATCTTAATTCCTTTTCAAACTTTATAACTGGCAATACAATAATTTTGATTTCCAGTTCTAAATATTTCAATCTAAAGCAAATACTATCGATGGCAGGGGGGTTGGAACTAGATGATCTAAAGGTCCTTTCCAACCCTAACTATTCTGTAATTCTATGACTGTATCTATCTTCAATGCATGATATGCACAATAATTCTCCATCAGCACCATTCTGTGCTGCTTACCCCTTTCAGAGGACATCACTTCTCATGAACCAGCAAGTCCAAGATGTTTTTCATTAAAAAGTGGACTGGGACTTTCCTTCAAGGTTCTCTAGTCAAATCGACAGAATTCCAAAGTGCTTTAGGACTTTAAGGGCTCTGAGATGATTCAGTATAAGCCCTCAAATCAAGTGAAATTTGGTAAACGCAAGAGACAGAAGCATCATATCATAAACCATGATAATCAGAGTTCCTGCACATCATTAATAATCAGGGACCTGCTTTAGTAAAAAAAGACTACTCAGTTTCTGTACTGACAATGTAAAGACTCTGGCCTGCCCCTTGGAGACTGTCCATCACTCTCAGCTGATGGTGAAAGGAACCTAGGGCACAGGTTAGCCAGCTTAATTAGATGACTCATATTTGGTTGTGCAAATTTTTCATCTACATACAAAAATGTATAGAATTTCATCGAAAGAGGAGTTGCCTATTTTGTTAAAAACCAGGAGAAAGGCAAGAAAAGTGCTTAATGGCAATGGCCCCGGGAAAGCAATTTTGACACTGCAGACAAAATTGTCAGCTCATCTAAATCAACATAGCACTTACTCTTTCACAGAGCTCTGCAGACTTGTGAAAGCTAAGAACCTGGCTATATACACAGCTAGGAAAAACTATGATTTAATCTGGGAGAACAGTTATCTGGAAGAGGAGGTGCCTGTAAAGAAGACAGATCCACTTGAGGTAAATTCTAAGTTGTTCATCTTTAAGATAAACAAGATCAACATTCCTAGTACTGAGGACCTGGCAGTGGTTTTGGGACTGTCCTTACATGTCACTTTTGTAGAGATGTTCAAGGTGCATGTTCAGTCACAAGAAGGGCATTTGGCTGTTGAACTTCATAGGCTGCCATTCTGCATCTCTGCCTAGGTAAATAACGCTGAAAAAGAAACTTTTCTTCTGGGCTCAATCCTACCCACAGGCAAAACCCAGAAAATGAGCAACATGGGACTGCATCCATACACTCACTGTTGCCGACCTTCTGTAAGTACTCTACCTAACAGTGCAAAGATACGACACTCCTGTACAGGGTGGCCAAAGCAAACTTCATCAGAGAATGGAAAAATCTCAATAAGTAAAATCTATTAGCCAGGTATCATTAGCTAACACATGGGATTTGCTTAGCTCTCTCAAATCCTCACCTGCTCCTCACAAGAGTGCAGTGGCACAGAATCAAACTAAGTAACCCAGAAGGTTATTTTCCACCTCTAATTTCAATCTCTTCTTATAGTTGAATTCTTGCCTTTTGGAAGTATATTCCCATTCCTAATGAAAAACAACTTCTGCAGGTATATTACAGATAAGCAACAAAAATATTGGCAGCCACCTTAATCAGAAGGGGAAAAATTAGTTAGCTATTTGAAATAATATTAAGAAACAAATAAAACTAAACCAGTTAATTTTTCCAAAGGCCCACAGCAATTTCAGGGTAGCTGCTGTCAAGAGGAGTCAGACAGGCTGTCAGAAAGGAAATGTACCTTCTGGCTGTGAAGATTGCTGGTCCCTAAGGAAGCCATGTTTCCAAAATTATTTAAATTTGAGAAAGACGTCCTTTTTTATTATTATTTTTTATCTTTCATTAGAATGGCAATGTATCATCACAACTTAACCGTAAGTCCATAGCAGAAATAACTCATGTAATAGAATCTTACTAGTGAAAACCTCCAGCTATCAAGGCACGTTTTACAGGGTGAATTTCTCAAGAGCTTGGTTCACTGGTTTGATATCTGCAAGCCAGAGCTATTTAGGTTTACACTCAGTGTCTGACATGTTGAAGATTTTATTGCATTCAGAAACTGGCAGAGCACAGACTGAGAAAAATGTGTAAGAGGCAAGTGGAGAGTGTGTTGTCAGATTCTTAGTTCATTTAAGGTTACAAGAACAGTACTTCAACATCTCAGCCAAGTATGTAGAATTCTTAACTTTCGATTCAGGCAAGTATTAGGAATGACCATATGTAAAAGGTTTGAGAAAGTAACTTTTGTTCTTTTTTCAGATTTCTCATCCTGTTTTGTTTTCAATCTTAATTTCTTATTTTAGTCCACTGCAGTTATTTACATAAATATACATAATAACGTTACTATTACATTTAGGTGATTACGTTAACGGCATTAGAGCTGGCACAGAAAAGGAGGGAAAATTGTTGTAAACTATTTTCTTAAATTATAAACAATTGCTATTATTACTAAAGCATTACCTATACTTTGATTTTTGCAAAAACTTGTGCAGCATTCCAACAAGGGCAAGTTCCCTCTTAAGTTCGGTGGGAAATGTTTTTCTTATAAGCAGGCCAAAATACATTAGAGAAATATTGCCCCTTTTTGGTATAGAATTCCGGCAACACATAGCTCACATCTTGGACAGATCCTGGAAATGCAGAGGGGCGTGAAAATGAAAAGTAATGAGGGTGGAGAGGAAGGAAACATTCCAAGCTTGTCAAGCCTCAAGAAATGTTAAGTTTGGGTCCAGTTCAAGTTTTGGTTGAAGATTTAACTCAGTTTTTATTTTCTTCAAAATGCCTGAGCACCCTTAGGGAGTATTCTCTTCCTAGAGAGCTCTTAGAAAAGCATATTTTTCACTGACAAAAGGATCAGCAAATGGACCCTGATGCCAAAAGTTTGAAGTTAAACCAGTTATTGTGGCAAGTCTCACTCATATGTTTGTTCCTTAAAAAGGATTTTTTCCTTAAAAAGGATTTAAGAGATTATGCAGAACTTGTATATTTAGTGATTTTTCATATTTCCAGATGAAATGGAGACAGTTGTCTATTATACCACAGGCACTGAAGCAAAAATTACTTCTTCATGCCTTAGTTTCAAAATTTCTTACACACTGAAGTTGCTCCTTTAAAACATATTTTCTAAAGACATTTACAGCTAGAAATGTGCTGCTGATCCAAAACATCAAGAAAAGGAACAGAGGAAGAGGGAGGATCTCTGAATAATTTAAAGCAGCCTCTTCATTCAAAACTCATTCTCTTTTTAATCTCTTACACTTTGTAGCCAGAGACTTTATGCTAGGCTCTGGCAGAAAGTCAGGAAACAATATATCTACAGCTTTAGAGCAGGATGAAAAGAAACAACACAAAGTACAGGAGACCTACTACAAGTTCTACTTTTACACAAAGTTTGTTTTCCAGATATTTGTCTGCATCCACACGTAAAGTTCACTGCCTGAGGACAGAATCTCCCTCCACCACCTGCCCTCTATCTACACAGGACATGAGCGTGCATGTACATGCATGTGCATGAGTACACAATTTGTCTGCTAGGAACAGATGTCTTTGATTAACCATTGATATTTCTGTTATTTTTGATGAGCTCTCCTGGAATAAAAACTTGAATAAATTATTTACATCACTGAAAAAGACAACAATTAAAAACTAACTGACACAGGCCAAAATTCCCCTATCCAGAGTTTATGAAAACAGGCTTTAATAAACTCTAACACTTCCCTTTTTTTCCTGCTGTAATCACTTCTCAAAAGACCAGACAGGCCTATTTTAGAGGATCCAATAAGGGAGTAGAGGCCACTTGTCTTGAAGGAATACTTAACAAATATCCCTAGGAAGAACCAGATAACCTGAAGAAGAGAAGTTTCCCAGATATCACCTACTTGAAAGCTGACTATAGAAATTAGCAGTGCATTAAATTATCCATTTTTCCAACCCTTAAGGCACTGCATTTAGGACAGCCACTTGTCTTTTCTATACCCTGAAAAATATTCTCAAACCTTCACATAATATTTGCCATTTACAAAGGACTTTTTTGTGTTCCCCTACTTCCCCCTCCATTTATCTCTTCTTCCATATCTTTAAATGAAATACATATGAAGAGAAACAATATTAAAAACTACGATTGGTTTCTTTTGCTTTGAATTAGCATTTAGAACATAGCAAAATCCCATCAACATTAAGCTTCTGAGAGACCACCAACAAACATTTCATGAATGACAGTGTGAGAGTCACTAACACCTTCAATAATTGTAATGGAATTCTGATACTCTACAGAAGTGCTCACATCATTATTTCCTGGGGAGCCTGTGACTTTATTCTCAAAACTCACGCAAAAGTTGCCTAAGAATAGAGGATTAATTGCCGTGCCATGCTTGTGTGGCCTCAACTAAAGCTTCCATTTAGTGTTTGCAAATCACTTCAGTAAATGGCTAATTGTGAAGTTCTAGAGCACCTCCCATACAAAGATAAGCTAAGAAAATTGGGCTGTTCAGCCTGGAGACCTCATAGCAGCCTTCTAGTATCTGAAGGGAGCCTACAAAGATGCGGGAGAAGGACTCTTCATCAGGGACTGTAGTGATAGGATAATAAGGGGTAATGGCTTCAGACTTAAACAGGGGAAATTTAGGTTAGATATAGGAAAACATTCTTTACCATGAGGGTGGTGAGGCACTGGAACAGGTTGCCCAAGGAATGCTCCATCCCTGGTAGTGTTCAAGGCCAGGTTGGACAGAGCTTTGAGCAACCTCGTCTAGTGTGAGGTGTCCCTGTCCATGATAGGGGCGTTGGAACTAGATGATCTTAAAGTCCTTTCCAACCCAAACCTTTCTATGGTTCTATGATTCCAAGCACAGAATTCAGTTCTGCCTGTCATTGCTCATGACTACAACTAAGGGCACTTGCACAGACGGGCATACACTGATGTGTATATAAGACAGAGGGACTGGTTTTCAAATCTGTCCCAGTGTCTCTCATGTTGTACCTGTCTCTCAGGTTAGATCACAGGAAAAAAAACCAAGAAGTTCAAAATATGAAGCAGATAGAAAACTGTAAAAAGAAGAGGGAAATGTATTTAAATATGAAAAAAGGATAGCAAGTTCAATCATTTCACAGGTATGTCTACTGTTGCTAAGCACATATCCTGAAGCTAAGCACTGTAGTTTAAAGAGAGGCCACAGGAGGAAAGCAAACTTGGCAACCTGACAAGCCTTATTTTAAAAAGAAAATAATTCTGATTGTTTGATAAAGTTACTATTCACTGGCAAAGTTATCCTCTCATAATATACTACTGTTCTCATAGCCACCTGTTCTCTTAGGCACACATGTACATTTTTAGCCCAAAGATTCATGAAAAACAAATCTCTACAAATCAATACAGTAAGGAGCATTACAGTCAGACAACGTACACTCCTGAAGCCATGGTAGACTCTAATCAAGTCAAGAATATACTTGACCATCCTTCAACCACACTCTTCCAGAGGAACTTCTTTCATTCACTGCCCAGTGTGGTAACCCTCTAGATGCCATGCAGAAAGGCAGGAAATAAACAACTCTATTCCCTGGTGCCAGGCTGAGTTGGCGGCTTAGAGGCAAAAGCTCCTTTGTAATCATGCTGTTCTTCTTAATCCAGATCCAGAGCAGAGCAAGACTGAAAGTTCTGTAAGAGTTTTACTAAACATAAGCATACACATACCAAACAACCATACACACTTGCAGGTCCTCACATGTTGTAGCCAAAACAGACTACAGAATAGTAGGCATCTTAACCCACAGCAAATCATCACAACAGTAACACTGTCTTGAACTGCAGCCATTCTATGCATCCTGTCTACAAGCAGGATATATGTAGAACTCTGTAACATCGTAACAATTTAGCTGAGTATGCAAAAAGACCTATTCTCATCTTCTCAGGGAAAATCCTTGCAACTGGATTCCTGAGAAGCTGAAAGTCCATGACGTGGCATACGATAAAATATTTTAACTGATTGTATATTACCATTAAAGTGGTCTATACAGAATATATTTATCTTTCAAAAATACTTTTTTCTTGCCATCATATTATAATTGTTAAATACTTTTTTCTTCTCATCTTTACTGTAACTCCTATTAATTACAGATTCAAAACAAAACTACTCAGTGTGGAGGGTGCATTTTCGTTTCCTTTGTCCTAAGGTGAAACATCTTTTTTTCGACCATAATCCATCTCCTCTATTAAATTGTTTGAAACTGTTTCCTCTCCTTAATTGTTGACACAGTTTACGTATACCTACGTAATTTTCTCATTGAAGTTTTTAACATTAATGTGAATGGTGCTGTCTTTTCAAGCCAACTCAAACTTTTACAATACTATGCAATCCTGGTTGGCTTTGCTTTTTCTTCAATGGTCACACAGTAGCAAATAGCATGCAGTATAAACAGCTGAACTATTCTCCCAATTATTACATCTGGCTTACTGTATCCCATACCTCTTTGCATATTTTAACTGAAGGGCACCAAAGATCTCCAGCTGATCATTGATACTTTTAAATTGGCACATAATACTGAGTCCTGAAGGGAGTCCTTCATAAATCTCAGCATATGTCTTTATGTTGAAATAATCAAGCTACATCTGGATACAAGAAGCAGATCAGAACACCTCTCAATGGACTGTGCAAGGACAGTGGACAGAATACTCCATAAGAGAAGATGACCTTGAAGATAATTATTAGTTAAAAAATCCTACAGGTATTTGGAAAATAATTATATGAAATGCATAGATTTATAATAGCCATGCATTTAAGCAATAACACGGCGATTTCATTCAAAGGCTCTTGAGGAAAATACTATGTTTTAAGACCTCTTTTTTATTAGTTTTGCTAATAAAAGTCTAAGCATGCAACCAAGCATCTGTGCTCTACTAAGATCATCAGAAGGTATGGCATAGTGCAAGATCATGTCCTACGTCTCTAAGAAATATTTAATTAATTTTGGAAGCAGCATATTATTCAACACTACATTTGGAGGTGTGCAGAAGAACAGCAACATACATCAACTTTGCTACCTCTAGTCTTTGTAAATGGTACCAGTGAAATTATAGCTACATGAAGGAGAAACTTTCTTTAATGTGGGTAAGGAAGGCAAACAGTAAGACTATTTTTCAAATTTTGAATGAATTTGAAAGGAAAAAAAAGAAAAAATAGTTAGACATTTTCCAGTGTCTTCCCTCTCTCTGTTTTTCAATAATGTGAAAACTCATGAAATTCTGTTTCTTCTCATGGCAACTCAGGACATTTTAAAGATACAAATGATTAAAAAGAAAATTCATTTAAAAATATCTTTTCTGTCCATACATCAACTATTACACAGTTTCTTAAACTCTGGAATCTCTGTCACATCCTCATACATTTTAAGATAGAAAGACTGACTATTTAGGCAAAATCTATGAACAGACAAGAAGAAGAATAACTAAGTCATTTTTAACTTGTATCTCCCAAATTTATTTCAAAATTAAATTACCCCCTCTTGATTTTTGTCTCTCCCCTCATCCCCCCCCCCCCCCCACCCCCCTTTTTTTTCTTCACACAAAA
>NW_009918650.1:268913-271359 GCF_000696875.1 Nestor notabilis
CCCCCCCCCCCCAACATTTTTTGTATCTGGCAAAATAAAAAACAAGATAGGAGTAACCTAAGTGAGCCAAAGCCACAAAAGGTGTCCTTTGCTATCACCTGCACTATTTTTGTGCAAGTTTGTATGAGAATCAATCTTCAGAGACGATCAAAATCTAAAAATTGCTCTGCTCTAGGGTGGCACACTCAATGCAAAGCCAAAGAAATATGATTATAAGAATAAAAAGCAAATTTTAACTTGCAATAGAGTGGAAAAACTTACATAGAACATTCCAAAATGCTTCTGCAAAGTTCCTAGTCATTGCTCTTAAATCTAATATAGAATTGAACGTTATCATCAATCATAGTTGTCAGTATTCAGTAGCACAGTTCAGGAAGAGAACTGATTAGCAAGTGCAACAATGTAGGCATCAAATATTCTAAGTATCTTGCTGTTGCCAGCTTTGTCCAATATTTCGTATTAACTTTATGGTACTAAATAACAACAAAAACTTATTGAAAGAGTTCTTCAAATAGCAAACTAGCAAACCTTTGACATTGAATTAATACAACTAAAACAAGCAAGTCAACTGGTATGTGTAGTGTAAACAGGTGCTATATCCGTATAGTTTTAATCTTTGAAAATGTTTTCTTTTGTGGCAAATTTGATTAAAAGTTTAATATATTAAAGTTTTAACACTAACTTCAGGGAAAGCAGAATGCGGACTGCCCATCAAGAATGACAATCAAGCTTGATGCAACACCAACCCAAAAAAATAAATATGGGGACATCAGATGATAGGCAGTAACGATCAAAAAGGGATAGATAGAACTATAAAATTCAGTTGAGTTTCCAGATAACAAGTTACCTTTTAAGCTGCATGTGGTAGGGAGATACCCTGACCTGAAGAGTAGCTTTGCCAGGGTGAGGCTTGTGCGTTGCTCCTAGGCACACTCATCGACGTTGTGCAAACCTCATCTGCACTGAGAGTAGTTGAGGACTGGACAACAAAACCCAATAACCCTAAAATAAACAAAAAACCAGAAGTTGAAGAAATTTGAGTATGCAGGGTGGGTTGTGGGCACCTGAAATCCGAAACCTACCAAAAGACTAGAAATTGTTTCAAAAGGCTTCATATCATGCAAATACTTCCCAAAGCTATTCCAAATACTAAAATGGTGCATAATCAGGCCCACCAGTTAGGAAATGTAACTAAAGCAGTTGTTAGAGACCCACACAAACAGTTAGCAGAGCAAGACAAACTGTACTACATGAGTTCTTAGGCTTTACAATCAATAATACAATAAAATTTAATAGCTCCTCCACTCCTAACCATGACACTCAACAGGACAACTCCATGTCCTATTAATCTAAAAGCATACAATTGGCTTTTCGGGCCCCATCTGTTTGGTCAAAATCTAACTAAAGATTTTTTTAAGAAGAACAATAACTTGCTAACTGTAAAGACATCCAGTGAATTTCAAAAGATCTGTGCATCAAGAATTCAGCATTATTATTTATCAATTTTCTATTTCCACTTAAATCAGTATGATCAAGCTTGAGTCCTATGACAATAGAAAAATTGTCTTATTAAGCAAATAAATATCCATCTCATGTTGGTAGTCTGTTCTTCCCATGGAATTTGGTTAAACAATAATATTGGCCAGTCACAAATATAAGAGCTTAAAAATCTTTAAAAAGAAATCCCCCAAACTATTGGAAGAATGCAGGATATTTTCTTTTTATTTCATTCTGAAAACTCACAAGTAGAAAACAAGTCAAAGTCTGTATTAAGAAGAAATTAATTTCTGAAATTTATACATTGCTTGCAAAGGTTCCTTTCACTGAGTGTCCAAGTGATTCTTCCAGCCACTGGGAGAATCCCTGAAAATACTCAAGGGATTTGGACTGGAAATGCTACCCAACTTTCAAATATTGATTTGTGGAAATTACAAAGTGAAGTATTTTCTCCAATATATTTGTCATCTCCTTATATTAGTTTTCAGAGTATAGATACAGAATGGTGAGAAGTAAATTCTGTATTGTTATTAACATTTAATTACAAGATGAATTAACATTCACTTTGGGAATTCATGTCATCTAGGAATACAAAATGAACTACAGGGAATAGAAGTGACATGCAAATAAAAATTCATCCCATCCAAAGAGATCCATATACAACTGACTAAATAACACAGATGCAAAGGAAATCTTTAATCTTGTGCCCTCCCCTGGAAACACTATCCACCTACCCTGTCAGACAGAAAAAGTTGGTCAGAATATCCTGTGAAATCACTGTTCTGTGACTATACCCATTGTCTCTGAAGATAGCCCTCTTCCTTCCCAAGACAGGTTACTACGCATTCTCACTCTGCATTATAGGACAACCAGCGAAGTTTAACTAAATTTAATCTTCATGTATCTTTGAGACTGGGATCCATCAGCAGTTAATGCATCAACTGGCCAC
>NW_009918650.1:271390-300648 GCF_000696875.1 Nestor notabilis
AGGTTACTCAGAGAGGAAATAAGAACAGTGAATTCATTCCACTTCACAGTGGTGAAAATAATTCTGTGCGATGCGAGGCAAAGGAGTACATGATCCAGAACTTGAAAGTCACAGAGTAAACATGCAGAAGGGGCACGTAGTTATCTATTTTCTATTACACCACTTTGAGTTGTATCATGGTAACAGGCATTTCAATTTTGTCCAGTAACTTTTATATTGAGCAGAATAATTTATGTTTTGCTAGACAACACTTTCCCAAGACAGTGTCTGATCGTGACTTGAACACACAAAGCATGCAGAACTCCACTTGGTGAGCTGCATCATCATAGGGTAAGGGCCATCTGTCTCACTTCAGCTTCCAGTCCATCATCCGAGCTACACCTTTACAATGTTCTACTTTTGTCTGCACAGTGAGTCCCCCCTAAATCCCCTTTTAAGAAAAAAAAAATACGTATCAGGCTTTCTACAGCTCTCACCATAGGCATTTTCTTCACTACTGGTATAATATTGGTAGTTCTTTTCTGTATCATCTCCTACCTCTCTCTGTCTTTTAAGTGAGTGGTATCAAAATTGTATACAGTAGTCTACTAATGCCATTTTACAGAGATTGAAAAAAACTCTTTATTGTCAGCTTGTATGTCTATGGTTGACACCAGCCTCTTTACCTCAGCACTGATCTGGGGGCTCACAATCAGATGGTCATCCACAGTAACAATCTCCCTCACCAGAAGACCCAATTTTCAGACCACCGTTCCCCACTCTCACCTTGTTCCTGGCTATAAACAGCATCAGCTGGGATTAATGCACATTTTATTTTAGAGGACTACACCAGCAATGACGCGCACTTTGTTTTAGACTACTCCAGATGATTGTCTTTGTCATGCTCATTTCCCAGTTTGTCAGTCTTCTTGCCATCATGTATTTCAGCAGCAGCTATAGCACTGAGATACAGACATGGCTTGTGATTTTGTCAGCTACTTCACCACTGTCAGAATGCCCAGGTGATATAGATGAAAACCTGTCTTTATGCACATTATAATGCTTTTGGTAGTTAAATCTTAGCAAAGTCATACGAAATTAGTCATTAAGATTGGAATAGAAGTCCTGGAACCCGTACTCTCATTTTTTACTCTTAATTACCAGGTGAGGAACACAACCATCTCTTGATATTGTGGTTCTTGTGCACAGTCACATTAATAAAATTGTTTAATTTTGGAGGCCACTTGGCCTTTCCTTCAGTATCTGGTATACACGGCTCATTTTGACAGTGTATTTGTTTCACATTTGCTTCTGAGCACATAATAATCACTTTGTTCTCTAAGTTCTGCTTTTATAAATAAAGCAGGAAAAGCAGTTTTGCTCAACTGAAACAGAAATTTACATCAGTAAAGCTCTTTGGGCACATATAAGAATAACTATGTTTTGTTCATGCCCTCCATTTCTTTTATATGCAGATTATTAATTTATTTAAACTAAATGTTTGAAAGAAAATATGCAATTAATTAACCTGTAACAATAGCTTCATTGTGAAATATATTTCTGAGGTAGTTAGGATAAATTTGAAAGAAAACTTGGGGGCCATCAAGGCCACTGTTATCCTAAAACTCTTATGTTTCATTTAACTAAAGAGCAAATAACGAGATACAGGCATTCACACCATTTAGATTTATGGAAAATGTGTGATTATTAACACAAAAATTAATATGAAATATATTGTTCAATGGCTAGAAACAGCGCACACCAACCCTGTAATTTCACAAGACACAGAAATCAATCTCTGTATGGACTCCCAATGGGCCAATCTGCCACTCGTACCTTTTCCTGCCCCTTTCCTTCTATAAGCTCCACTGCATATGGCGCGACATCAGTGAAATCTGCTGAAAATAGTTTTTCCTTCTCTTTGGCACAGTAATTTCTCTGACAGATCAGTGGGTTATGATTTAGCCCACTCAGCAGTAACATGACCAGTACAGCAAATGCAGGAGAGCAGCAGGAGCATCCAGCTTGGAAAATGAGTGATCACCTCTTGGCAGTGCAGTCTCAGGTCAATAGGTAAGCTAAAGCTTACTGTGACACTGCATTTGTAAAGAAATAAAAAACGATCTATCTTTTCAAGGGAACAGCAAAGCTATCTCCCACATAACAAGGACTTCAGGAGAGCAGACTGTGGGATCTTCAGGGATCTGCTTGATAGGATACCATGGAATAAAACCCTGGAGGGAGAGGGACCCAAGAAAGCTGGTTATTATTCAAGGATCACCTCCTCCAAGCTCAGGAGTGATGCATCGCAACAAAGAGGAAGCTGGGCAAGAATGCCAGGAGGCTTGCATGGATGAACAAGGAGCTCCTGAAAAAACTCTGACACAAAAAGGAAGACTACGCAGCATGGAAGCAAGGACATGTAGGCTGGGAGGAACACAGAGAAATAATCTGAGTAGCCAGGGATCAGGATAGGAGAGCTAAAGCCCTGACAGAATTAAAACTAGCCAGGGACATCAAGGACAACAAGAAAAGCTATAGGTCCATCAGGGATAAAAGGAAAACAAGGGAAAATGCGGGGCCCCTCCAGAAGGAAACAGGAGACCTGGTTTGGAGAATATGGAGAAGGCTAAAGTACTCAACGACTTTATTGACTTGGCCTTTATCAGCAAAAGCTCCAGCCACACTGCCCAAGTCAGAGAAGGCAAAGGCAGGGGCTGGTAGAATGAAGAACTGCCCAGTGTAGGAGAAGGTCACATTAGAGAACACCCATGGAACCTGATGAGATGCATCCATGCATCCTGACGGAAGTGATGGATGAAGTGGCTAAGCCACTACCCGTCATATTTGAGAAGTCATGGCAGTCCGACAAAATTCCTACTGACTGGAAAAGGGGAAACATAACCTTCATTTTTAAAAAGGGATAAAAAGAAGACCTGAGGAACTACAGGCCAGTTCATCTAATCTCAGTGCCCAGCAAGATGATGGAGGGATGTGGACCTGTTGGAGCGAGTCCAGAGGAGGGCCACAATGTGCAGCAAGAACTGGAGCAGCTCTCTATAGAGAGGCCGAGAGAGCTTGGATTTTTCAGTCTGGAGAAGAAGAGGCTCTGGGGAGACATTAGAGCAGCTTCCAGTGCCTAAAGGGACCTATAACAAGGCGAGAGAGGGACTATTTACAAGGACATACAGGGATATGACAAGGGGGAATGGCTTGAAACTGAAAGAGAGTAGAATTAGATCAGATATAAGAAAGAAATTCTTCCCTGTGAGGGTGGTGAGGCACAGACACAGGTTTCCCAGAGAAGTTGTGGATGTCCCATCCCTGGAAGTGTTCAAAGCCAGGCTGGATGGGGCTTTCAGCAACCTGGTCTAGTATAAGGTGTCCCTATCCATGGCAGGGGGTTTGGAACTTTAAGGTTCTTCCAAACCAAACCATTCTATGATGCTATGAAAAACGCAAGTGAGTTTGAAGAAGAAATAATTAACTTTCTTTAACCCCCCTTGTGGACTCCAAATGAAAAAGGCTGTAAACACCAATACCTTCCACCAAGAATTTCCTCCAAGCAATGGAGGATAAGTAAGATATGAAGAAACTTCACAAACCAAACAACATAATCCACCTTCGAACAGCACTTTCCCTGTCTCCATGGACACCATTCTGCACAGTGTTATCCCACATGACAGCCAGCCTTAAGTACCTACAAGAATAAAGCCAATACTGACTTCTAGCCTAAATGTATTACAAAAACCATATACTTTACCTTAATAAAAAACATCACCTTCAGCTAGCTGTGTCTCCTCTAAACCTTACAAACAAGCATAAGCAACAAAAATCCATTCTACCTATGAGTCTTGCAACAGCATAGCACAGCCGATTAACCACCTCTTAGGTACAATACCTCAACCATGCCAGATCATTTCTTGATGCAAAGAATTCAGTAAAACAATATTTTCTGATTACAATGTTCACCTTTATCCAAAGAATTACGTACTGTCAACAGGCTTTTGGCTCTTGTAGTTTTAGTTATGTTTTAATCAACTTTAGTCATGTTCCATCAAGTATCTCACTCAAATGTTTTAAAGGACTACAGGAAAGCACTGCTAAGGAAAGGTGCAGAGGATAACATAGTTAATTTTTGGAAGTCATTGAACGCAAAAGATATTATGAATATCAGATAGCATGAAATAATATCCAGGAGACAATACTGCAATATAAATGACAAACAAGTTCTTGATAAATTCAGGCTAGATATAGACCATACAATTCTTCTTTGGCTATGCAGATAAGATGGCAAAGAACAGAATATTAGCTACTAGAAAGCCTTACTGGCCTTATTAGGAAAGGTTTGTACAGACCACAACACTTAGTGCAAACATGGCACTGAACACTTCTGGCATGCAGCTAAGTTTCTTAACAGTAGCAGCTGACACTTGCAAGTTTGTACAGTATGTAATGTGTAAAATTTGCCCAAACTGCCATTAGAAAAACAGAAAACTAATTTCTGAGGAACATCTTCAAATGTATGCTGTCCAGAAGAGCATTATTATTCATTAGTTACACTGAAAAACCATCAGATGATGTATGTTCTCTCAGATTTGCATTACAGAGACCATATAGTTCAGTTCAAATGCACACCCTTTCATGACACTGTAAGAAAATTATTTATTTGCAATTACTGTGCAGAAGTATAAATATTCTGGAATAACCTTTCTGAAATACATGCAAATTGAAAAAATCTTATGGATATTCACAACCATTAGTAACTAATATTATCAGGGAAAAAGAAGATATTTCTTCAGCTCCTCTTTTGTCCCTAAGATGTAACTTTTTCACAATATTAAGAATCTACGGATGTAGTTCATACAAAGATAGAATACAGATCATGTCGTGATTATAGCTTCCTGTTATATGAAAACACGTATTTAAAGTTCAGTTATGGATCTGAGATGTCCTCCTGAAAATGCCTGAAGCATTATCACCGTCTCCGAAAATGACAATTCTTGGTAAAATAAACCAACCCTACAATAGTGTGACATAACAAATAAAGTAAGAGGAGATGTTTATTTACATATTGATTAGCAGATTTTTCATACTCATGTTATCAGAAGCATTTAGTCATTGATCGTCACTACCTAGTGGTATAGCCAATACAAAATGGGCATCAGGAGCCATCTTACACATGCAGCTTCCCAGGAAATCATAACTTATAAAGCCCCTAAATCCTTATTCAAAGCCAGGTTTGCTGCTTTTGCATAGGTTGCAACATAAAGTTAGATCGATGTGCCTACAACACTCTTGCATTAAAGTTATTCCCAGATGGCTCAAGACTCCTTGGGTAGTTTCAAGTGAAAAATAGAATGCAAGTGAAACGAACAATCATCACTGTAAGTAAAATCCAATCCCTAACACAACTTAAATGACCATTCTTGTCCTGAGCTACATCTAAACATGTGAACTGAAAGAAAACTCAAGTTACTTGTATCTAATTGCAGCATTTTATTGAAACTTTTATCATCTGGAATCCATATGGGTCACACTGTCTTAATAAACAATAACACATTTTATTTTGGTTTACTGAAAATTAACAGGGCATTTGGGAAAATACCATTATTGTAAAAGCCTGTTTCACATTTGTTTGGCAATACAAGAGCTATCTAAGTGGAAAACAAGAGAACCGTTTGGGTTTTTTTTTTTTCTCTGTTATTGATATTAGGAGAAAACAATGCAGATGGTAACATTAATGATAGCCTATATCCTCGACAAAGATGAAAGAGGTCAAACAAAGTTGTAATGGGCTTAAACATATGAAACAGCCATACTGAATTGATTAGCTCAGTATCCAGACACAGTAAACCCATTTTTTTCTAACAATGTTCCATGCAACAGTCCAATAGGTCTCCAAAGTCTTATGGCTTTGCAAAAGGCAGTTTTCTTAATATAGTCAGCCCTACAGCAAAATGCAATGAAGGACTATTTCTGTTTTGGCCTGGCAGACTTGGAGGGAAACTGAGAGAGGGGAGAGGAGACTGAATCATACAGCATCTATCACAGTATCACACTGGCTACACAGTTGTGAGAGTACTGGCAGCAACCTTATTACACAGTTCTGTTTTCAGAGATTTACAATTAAAACTCCCTTATAAAAATGTCTTCTTGGCAAAAATGTAGCAAACAAGCTTGTTCCAAAAGGGATTTATATTTTAATTAGAGAAAAATCAGTTCAGCTGTCTTTTTGGAGAGTCAGAGGGTTTGGCTAAGGAAGACAAACAAAAACAGATTTTTGGTGGTTTCTGTAGTTCTTTTGTTCTTCTTGAGGAATCAGTACTATGTCAAAGTAATAACCATAGTGTAATAAGATCCATACCAAGAAATGAGGATTTCATCTGACAACTGATCAACACTGTCTTTAAACATAGTTAACATTATTCCTCTCTAACTCTGTAATCCAGACCCCTGTCTTTCATTTCTTGCATTTAATAAAAACCCCCAAAATCTATGATCCTGGAGCTTAGATTTTTAGTTTTAATAGCCCTTCTAGGGCTCAGGACCTCACTGTTCTCACTAGTGCTGTGGTCATCAGAGCGCAGCAGATGCTAAAAGGCATGAAAACTCAGTTATCCTTTCCTTTAAAATCACAGGATTCCATAACACTGGGCCATTGATTTCACATTGACTAATTAACCTAAGGATAATCTAAGAAAAAGTGGTATTCAACACACAGTGACCCACAAGGACAATGCCAGCATTTTTCTTACACTTTGCAATACTGAAAACAACTTGATTCAGCTCTGCTCTTGAGGCAATTCTCCTTACCCTGCGAGAAAAATTCACATAGCTAATCACACTGAAGTCAGTAGGGCTGATACTGAGTAAACATTATTTTATATGCTTCAGGTAACTATTTCCTTGAACTCAGGACAAAAATAGGACACAAAAAAAATACAGGGAATGCAGTGTCCATTTTTACACTGTTTACCATGATTTCTCCCATGTCTACAGCATAATTTGTGGGGTATATTGGCTTACCCTCCCATCCATTTAGAGACCTTCTTTGAGACTATTAAGAACAGCACAGCATGAAGGCATCTGAGAAACATACTGGCATTCAACTGTCCAGTTTGCACCTGCTGCAAATAGGCTCCACTAACTCTTCAAATGACCCAGTGGTCATAAGGGCACCTATTAAGGGTTCTACATGGTACCCTAAGAAAATCAAAGGTTTTCAGTGGAAGCTTTTCAACAGCTATTGGTACTTCTTTAATGGCCTAGAGCAATTTAGCAAAGAATTAACTTTTCTTCCAGGTAACATAACATGCATGTTAGAAATAAAGGCATTGAGAGTGACAAGAAAGGAAATTTTCTTTCATCACAAAAGAAAGATGAGCAAAGAACATTTAATCAAGAAATTGAAGAAATTACATTATTTGCATAAAACAAACAAAAAACTCCCAACAAAGAAATAAAGAAACAAGAAATAAATAACCAAACAAAAAAATCCCAGAAGTCAAAGCATCAGCAACTTGGGTTCTCTGCTCATCGCTCACATTAAGAAAAAAGGCATGAGGAAGGTATTATGCTTTGTAAACACCTACAGTAACACACAAGGCAAGAGAAAAAAGACAATAAAAATCCTTTTAGCCCAGTAATTAGGTAAAGCTTCACCTTACCTTATGTACAAAATAGCTAAATATATTCATAGCAAAAGCTAACAAATTACAAGTAAAACTTTTAGAACTGAATGTTTATAAATAAGTTCTAAGCTGAAGGGGTTTTTTAATACTTTTGTCATTTCTGCAATGTGTGATCAAAGCCATTTCCTTTTCCCATTTCTCAAACATTAAGTAAATATGTGGGCTTAGAAAAGAAATTCATCTAATTCATAGCAGGACAGAAAGTAGTACTTGTTACATCACATAATTAAGGCTAAAGTATTAGAGGTGGGAACAAGGGGCACAGAGTCTGATTTTCTAAACAAAGACACGATGAATTTTTTTGAAGACTGGAAAAAAAAATTCCCCAAACCATTCCTCTCTACGCATTCAGATGTGCCAACCTCTTAATGCATTCATTAATTTCACTGGCCAGCATGCTTCCCATCCACTTAAGAATAAGCAGAAGGGAGCAAATTAATCCATTTGCCCTACTCTGGTGCTGATCTTCCTCCAGCCCACCCGAGCACTGCCACCAAAACCGCGCTGGTTTCATCAGAGGCTGCACTGGCAGCCATTGGGCTTCTCTGTCCAGCATCCAGGGCTCCGAGGCACTCATAGGTCTTAATGGTCCTGTCCTGGCATCCCGACCACAGTCCCTGCCCATGGATCTGGGGCCTTCGGCTGCACCGGTGTCCCTGACTCTCCACAGACCCTGCTGACCCTCCCCCCGCAGGCTGGCATCCCCCCTTCACCCCGGACCTGTCCCACCGCTGTGCCCCAGCCCCAGCCCCAGCCCTGGCCTGCAGAACAGCTTCCCCTCTTGCCTTCAGACCTGCCTCATCACCATGAACTTGCCTGACAGACTCTGAGCTGCCCCCAGCCTACCCTTCTCCCTGGCCGGGGCAGTGGGACTGCTCCTGGCTGCCATGCTCACCCCCACCAGCCCTGTGGAGACCCCACCGCTCCTGGCCCCATGCCCCTCAGGCAGCTCAGCAGCACCCTGGCACTGAGCAGGTGCCTGCCCGCCATGAGGAACAGCCCGGCCTCTGCCCGCGACCAGCGCAGCAGCCCAGTAGCAGTCACTATCAATTAGCACAATTACAAATCCTGCTCTCCACACAAACACAACAGAAAAAGCAGCTTTTACTTGGGGTTTTACACTCCCTGACCAGAAAACGAAAGGTTAGCAAAAGCTGAGGAAAAGCTGCCCTTGGGGCAGCACCAGCAGCCTCAGGGAGCTCTGCCTAGCGGTCTACCTACTTGAGAAAGCTCCTCCATGGGAAGAGGAACAGGATTTACCTCAGCTGCGGCATGGCCAGCCGCCAACCGCGCAGGCACCTCTGAACAGGAGAGCGGAGGCGAGACAAAAGCTGCTTGAAATAATGAGGCACCGGAGCAGTCGTCAGTCAGCCACCTCTGGGTGTACTCCTTGTTTTGTGGTAATTATTTCACTTCTGCATTGCAGGAGTCCTCGTGTGCTCTAACGAGGCTCCAGTTCTGCTTCACCAACACCAACAATATACCTCCTATGTTGACTATCACACATCGTGTTCCAGAAAACCAGCAGCACACACACGACTGTAGGAGTGTCAGTGGAATGAGACCAAATGCCAGGCTGGTGAGGCATGGCAGGGCATGCACTAGCAACAGGGTATTAAATCTATGTCACTGATATCCAAATGACAGATCAGATCCGTAAGATGGAAAAGGAAAGATAGGTGTATCAGGACAGTATTTAATGAGTAACTCCATTTTGCACGTTAAAGCAGATCCTGAGACTGTTCCCATTCCACATTCAGTGCAAAAATTCAATTGTCAAGAACTTCCAACTGATGAAAATCCCACAGATTCAGGGAAAAGAGACCACACAGCTACAGTTACACTGAAGGAGTGGCCAGGAAGGAGAGTGGCTGAAACCAAACCCTATACATGATTTTAAGATGAATGACTCTAAATATCATAAGTAGCTATAAGACCAAGCAAAACCCCAAGATACCACTAGGACAACTCAGTTGAGACTTTAGCAGAAGCACTTTCAATCAAGCAAAAGGACTGACCACCAAGATGCAGGTGACCCAGGATGGATCAAGGTTGGATTATCAGAAAGGAGACTGTAGCAACAGTTGTGAACATCATGCTCAGTGAGTCTGGATATGTAACATAAGAGAGAAACAGCAGGATAACTGGGAAGATAGAAGAGGTTTTACTTAATGAATGCAAGGGAGCAGGCTGTGCCTACTTTATGACAGGGAATAATCCAAAATAAAGCAAGAAAACTGAGCAAGACTGAGACAAGAGAGATCAGAAAGTAAGACTAAATGTAATCCATGGCTGGAATAGGAACTACAAATGAATGAATAAATTAAAACCGGAGAATTCTGAAAATTAGCAGTAAGGTGGAAGAAAAACCACTGCAGAAATATTTCACATCTGCCATCAACATAAAATACACACACTAGTTACACCAAGAATATTAAAAAAACAGAAGTATGCATTGTGTCAACTATAATTAAATGGCAATGAACATAACAATAGGCAAAGGGATAGTAAATCTGAAAAACAGCAAAAAGAAAGAAGATAAAATTTCTTTTTAATTAAAATGGATTCATAGTGTCACCAAGTAACTTGCTCTTTAAACTTTACCAGCCATGTAATAATAAACTGCAAGAATATCAACAGATCTCTACTGTGCTTCAGGCTTTTACTCTTCCTGCTCATCAATACAAGCTGGGAGAGATCTTGAAACAGATCATTATAGATGAAATATTTAGCCCTGGTTTTCTTTACACACACACACACTTTTTTTTTTTTTTTTTTTTTAAAAACCCCCAACCTTCCCCAAAATTGTAAACTAGTCAGAATATCTAAACATGCACGTATTCTCTTTGCTGCTAACAGACCTGAATGTTTTCTCACTTTCAGCTTGCACAGATTCATATTTCGCTCTTATTTTCTCCCTGAAGCAACATTAGCATTGTCTCTATTTCCCAACCAGCCCACTCCTGAATTCTTAGCACCTCCTTCTCAGGCAACAGTTCTCACACTGGGCCTTCTGCAATGCTGCAACATTAACCTATTTTTCCCCTTTGGCAAAAGAAGCACTGGAGTTCTCCAGAGAGCACTGATTCAGAAATTTGCTCTGTGAATGACTTCCTGAGGTTCCTAATTAGGTATGTTGGAGAAGTCACTGAAATCGTGGACTTGTAAGTCCCAGAGAAAACCCAGGCCACTCACATTTCAGCCCACAGGAAAATTCTTATGAAGTGGAAAATGAGTAGCTCAGAGGAAGAGGTGGGTTTTTTTCTTTTGAGTTGCTACAGAGATACACAGTTTCGCTTGTTTGTTTTGTACCGCTGAAGACTTAAGATACGACAATTCAGCCAAGTTGAGACCGGAAATTTTCATAGTCCTCTATGAGTATTTTAGAAGCACTCACAGACAGACATTAGGTATGACAATATATATTCTGCATCAGAAGGCCAACAGAAGGATAAACATGACTCATTGTGCAAGAAGGAAAAATCTTAACCATTTTTAATTCAATAAAATGAGTTCCTGTCATTTTGGAGAAGCAAGAAGGTATATGCATCAAAAGAAGTGTGACCAGCAGGTCAAAGGAGGTGATCCTGCCCCTCTGCTCTCGTGAGACCTCACTTGGAGTATTGTGTACAGTTCTGGTGTCCTCAACATAAAAAGGACATGGAGCTGTTGGAGCAAGTCCAGCGGAGGGACACGAGGATGATCAGGGGGCTGGAGCACCTCCCGTATGAAGACAGGCTGAGAAAGCTGGGGCTGTTCAGCCTGGAGAAGAGAAGACTGCGTGGAGACCTCAGAGCAGCCTTCCAGTATCTGAAGGGGGCCTATAAGGATGCTGGAGAGGGACTATTCATTAGGGATTGTAGTGGTAGGACAAGGGGTAATGGCTTCAAACTTAAACAGGGGAACTTTAGATTAGATATAAGGAAGAAGTTCTTCACAGTGAGGGTGGTGAGGCACTGGAATAGGTTGCCCAAGGAAGTTGTGAATGCTCCAACCCTGTCAGTGTTCAAGGCCAGGTTGGACAGAGTCTTGGGTGGTATGGTTTATTGTGAGCTGTCCCTGCTCATGGCAGGGAGGTTGGAACTAGATGATCTTAAGGTCTTTTCCAACCCAAACCATTCTATGATTCTATGAATAATCAAAGACTCAATTGTGGCAACAAACTGGTACCAGAGGTTAAAACAAGTAAGAAAAATTTGAAATAAGCAAGCTACAATCCAGCCAGTGTTGTTGAAGAAATACTGCAACAGCAGTTAATCTAGTGAAAAAATCTCCTCTCCTTGAGACTAATAAAAATGGCAAAACTGGGCAGTTTCACATAGGATTTACTAAGAAAAGCAGCCATGGCAGGCGAATGCTAAAGTTAATGCTCAAGATCTCTTTTTCCCCATCATCACCAAGGAAACCACAGGATACACTCATGCCTGCTAACACAGCACCTTTTATAGTCTTGCAGCTCACTCCATTTTTCTCTGTAAGCAGAGTAGGCTTTTATGCTCTTAAACACACTGGTAGGGATTCTGTTTCAGTCTACAAGTACTTGGTAGGCCAAAGACAAAGCTTCAAAACTGTTCCTGGATGAACTGCATTTCTTAGCTGCTGCTAATGCCTTCTGATTAATTGTCTGAGCAAAACTGCAGTCAGCACTTGTACCTCAAGGGCAACAAACTCTGTTAATGCACTCTTTCAAGAGACCTATTATCAGCTTGAAATCTCAAATAGCAGACCCTCTCCCTGAGTAGCTCACATTACTTTTGGCCTTTCAGGCTCTAAGGGTGTGGTTTGATGATCAATTTAAATTGATCTAACTGTGGACCACTGCCAGGCAGACAATCCTGTAACTGTGCCTATGCAATGAGCTTGTACAACCAAGCATCTCATTTGCTGGGATAGTTTTTAGTCAGATAATTTCCAAGTCCAAGCCATGGCATGACAACAAACAGAATGGCACTCCAGAAGAGGCAGAACTGTACAGCTGGCAGTAAGGTCGGCATATCCAGCCCAGCCTTGGATCTGCTTGAACTTCCCATCAAACAGCACCCTACACTGGACATCTGTGTGGATTATTAATATGAGATGGAACAAAATATATTATAAACAGTAGAATCTGTGCCTCTTTGTCCCCAAAGGATCTTTAACGATTTCATAGCAGCTTTGAGCAAAACGGTAGTATTACAAGCTGACAATGCAGAACTGGCTTTCATTATATGCTTCTTAGGTCAGTATGCAAAATGTTTTAAGAATCTCTCTTCCATGACAACCCTGAGAGAAGTCCTGCCCACAGTACACAGTCACACTACAAATCACAACAAATGGTACTTAAAAAGTTCAGCTGCTCAGAATCTGTTTTGCAGGTTTCTTTATTCATTTGGACATGCTGTCTTCTTTTTGCTTCATATCAATTTTTTCCCCATTTTACCATGAAACAAAGTCAATGCAGCAAAAAAGCTTCAGTCTCTTTGCTACTTGGGATCTAATCAGACAAAGATAACATGAAAATTTTTGGATTAGCTCTTCCCTAAACATTTCCTTAAGTTTATAAGAAATGTTCATATTGTCTACTTTTAAAGGAATTATAAATGATAGAATATGGATATATCTGCTTCATTCAGTAACTAGATCTCAATTATGTACCTGGTAATTATGAGAAAGAGAAGTTTATCCATATTTTGTATTATTTATTTAGGATATTATCAGGATTTTTTTCCCCTAATGCAGCCAAAGATACGATGATTCCAGAAGTCTTTGCATATGGAGTTAACACATTGCCTGACAAGTCATCAAACAGAAACAAGTAATAAAGCTCCAAGTGTTTAGTTAAATTTAATTTACAACTAAGCAAAACAGTGTTTATTGGAACAAAAAAGGTCATTAGTGCCTTACTAGGAAGCAATTAAAATAACAGATCAAAGCCATTCATCAAATCACAAAACAGATGCTAAGCTTTACTGTGAGAGATTTAGAAGCAATGGCGTATGTAATAGTGGAAGTCCACAAACTATGTTGCACCTTCTGTGACCACAGAGAAGTTGCTGAAAAACAAGATTTATCACATACTAGAGTTAAGCGTGATTCTCCAGCTCCAAACGCACTCATCCCACTCATCCGGAGATTGAGAGTGAAGGCAATGAACCAACCGAGATACGGTTTCTATGTTTTTAAGATGAAAATTACTCTAACTCAAAGAAAATATTTATCATGCTCTTGGCAAACTGTTCCAACCTCAGCACTGAGCTCTGCTTCAACAATACAATGAAAATCTCTACTGTCACTAGAAAAGACGTGAACTGAAAAAAACCACCCAAGTTTTCAGCAGTTTGAACAAGAAACCTGTAGTTTTACATCTCTTCAGCAATGGACTGAACTGAAACACTCTTACTCTCCTAAACATCAGATATAGTTTAATTTTCTCTACAAATTTTAAGTAAGTAGTGAAAAATAGCTGCAAATTAAAAGATAAGGCAAGGTTGATATTAGAATTCTGTTTCTGTCAGAGCCTCTCTGTTTCATACAGGAGTTGCAATCCATTGTTGAAAATCCCTGCTAATTAATAGATACTCATGTCACGGATTTAGGGAATCTGTCTATAAAGATCTTAAAATCTCTGCTTAGAATAACACAGAAGCTCCATATATACAGCTATGTCAGACTGCAAATGCAGTTTCTCACATGTAGCTCAACCATTGTCTTCTTGCCACCAGATTTGTTCAGAAATTAGTGTCTACCCAAATTGAACTGAGTCAGCAGTAGTGTAAAGAACCAGATCTGGAACCAGAACTGAGTTGCAGTTAAATAGCCCCAACTTGACACAAGTAGAGCTGCCCAGAAGCCTGCAGTTATCTTTGTTTGGGGGCAGTTGCTGGCCCAATGCCCTGATTCAGCTCAGGTCCACTGAAAAAATCTATCTGAAGTTTCTGAATGGCCAAATCAGTGACAGGCATGCCATAAGGAGACTTGGTTTATACAAAGCCTTTTAGGATTGATTTTCCAGCACTGATACTCTCCCGATTCTTCCATTTTCCCATGTATCCTAGACCCCAGTACCCTGAATAAGAGAGCTGACTGCCTGAAAGGAGAAGGAGACCTCAAAGAAGCAGTGTTTACACAGGGGGGGGAATATTTTTTCTAAGTCGCTGGGGTGATCAGCACACAGTCTAAAGCAAGTTACTTGATTGCCCCTGTATTTATCATGCAAAGTATAAATATTACTACTGGCCATAAAGTTATGTGATAGCAGCTGTCATTTCTACCCTTAGGGCAGCTCCTCTCTCTGTACCAACAGCCAGAGCTAGACCCTCCTAGTGAAGATTCCCTGCTGTTTCTCACAAATTTTTAAAATCGAATTGGGAATTTGCTGAAGAATGCCCTTAAGCACATCAAGTGGGGATTCTCATTAACAAATATCAAAGGGAAACTCCATATGGTCTGCAAGCAGCTTTTAACCAAGCACAGGATTACTTACTGACTAAGAGAAAAGAGTAGAAGCTACCGAATTCCTAACATCACTACTATTTCATCTCAATTTTCTCTGAGAAATCCTCATCTATATTCTAACCCTGCAGGAATGAGATTAACCAACGGGGCTACACGCACAAGACACTTCAGTGTAATAGAAGGACACCTGACCTGGTATCGGATATCTGTGGGAATTAGCTTGGGCATCAAAAGTAGTCGAAACATGACAGTGTAAGTTCCATATAAGCTAATGTATTCTATTTCTTAGAGAAATCAATTAGACTGCGCTAAGTTGAGTGCTGTCACAGGCAGACCGCTTCTGGTATCCAGCCTGACTTGTTTAAAATTAACTTGGGTATCCCTATACCAAATTGTGCTGTGTAGCAAGATGAACAGATAATGTAGTTGGACTGTTATCAATGTAATGAGAGATTTAACTTTTACATCACAGGTTCTCAGTAACCTCATTAATAATAGTCACAGGTTTTAATTTCATTTTGTAGAGCTAGGAATTAATTTTGGTCTGCATTAATGTAATCCATAGGCAGAAGATATCCTTACCTCTGTATCTTGTTACCTGTGGAAGGAGAAGATGATACAACAGAAGAAGAAATACCTTGCAGTAACCTAACTTGGGTAATGATCCACTTGATTGAAAGTCAGTGGTGAAGGGAAATGCTTGGGAAAATTTGAGCCACCTAACTGTTTCATATGGAACCTGGTTTTGACAGTGTATGCCAGCATCTCATCCACAGAGAAATTTTCTCCTAAAACTTCTTAAGCTTTTTGTTCACCCCATGTGCTTTCCACACAGGATTTGGCATATTTTCATATGCACCTTGTAACCAGAAGACTTAATGAATGGTAGTAAAAGATGCGTTAAGAACATAAGTTTGTGTTGTTCTTTTAGAAAGGTAACCAGATTTACTGCTTCTTAAGGATTTTGGTGTTTCCTGCATGCATCTGAAGCTTCTAAATGATTTTGTTCTATCTGTGGGAACTCAGTCCTTTTGCTTATTGACTGTCATCTTGCATTTCAGCCCACTGATTGACAGAGCAACTAGAATACACAAGCAGAAAATCAATAATGCAGGACCTCCAGACAGACCACTGCTGTTCCTAGAAGTAACTGGTTTACTGGTCACAGTGCCAGTTGCTGATCAGAAAATGTAAAACTAGCCAGGCATTAATAGAAACAATGTAAAGACAGATGCACTGTTTCTTTGCATGAAAGGTTTGTTATATTGGTTTTCCATGTTTAAATTCTCTTGTATTTTTCTCTGAAGGCAGACTGTGGAAAGGATGAATGGAAAAAAAGAGGAGGGGGAGGGAAAAGAAAGGTATTTTAAGAGCTGTGCAGATTTGTTTTTCTATCACCAGGCTAACCTTCACCACTCCTTAAGCTTTAGGGATTCTATATGTAAATTTATTCTCTAACATAACATTTCACTTGTTCCTGAACGAGTGACACTCCTGGAGAATCCAGATGCGCTACTTACAAGTTAGCATTTTACTGCTAATACATTCTGCCACCTTTTACCTTCTAGTTTTATGGTACCCTAATTACAGTCCGCAGGCCATCAGTGGTCTTCTGCCGCTGCAGCTGGAGGTCAGCTTCCAGCAACCTCTACCTATTAGGACCTCCTGCTGAGTTACTGGTTATTAACGTAATGCAACTTTAGTATAGAAATAGCATAGAACTAATAGAATGAGTAACTTTCAAGGAGGGGAGAAGACTTCCCTCGATCAAATGCATCTTCCTTAATAACGGTTCTTGGATTTGTATGTTCCTACTTTCTCTTAATTACAAAAAACCGTAGCGCTTGATTGTGAACAAAAATTCTTTTTTAATAAAAAGCAAAACAGTAGATGCAGAAGCAGTGTTTTAGTTTTCTGAGAAAAATACATCTTTCTAAAGATTGATAGTAAGAAGACATCAGTGCAAAGATTTCTCAATAGTTCTATTTTATCTTTTTATAAGTTAAAATAGGCAGTGACCTTGGTGTTAATAAAATGTTCTGCTTATGGATATTTGATATGTAGAGTGAAGAACAAAAGGAGCCAGGAGCTAAGGGCATTTTATAAGACAGAAAAAACAGCTCAAGGTTAGTACTACAGTAGCATTTCTGACTTCACTCTTTCAAAGTCCACAGAAGATAAAAGCATAAAAATGGCATACAGGACATTGAGTTTGGTGAATAAGTTGCCGGCAAATAATCCTTTGGTAAGAACCCTGTTACAGAACAGACTTTACAACTAAGTTGGCTTGGAATTTTCTAGTGCAGTGTTGGGGGGGTTCTCATCATGGATTATCCATTAATCAAACCTGAAAGCATATACAATTACTTTTAAGAAATTTGCCACAGTAGAAGTTTTTGGGACAGGCTGTCCCATTTACACCATTCTCACAATGAAAAGTTGGTTTCTGCAGTTGAGAAGAACTTTTTGTTTAGAAGTAAATATTTTTAAATTAAAAATTAATCATGTGTAAAAAGTTTTAACATGGAAGAAAAAAAAATATACAACAACAAAAAGAGTTCTAAAGGAAAACAAAATATTCCAAAGACATCAATCAAGGTTTGGGGTTGGAATGTTGTTTGTCTCACTTTTAAAATTATCTGGGATTGGCAAGGGTAACATAACATGGCCACGCTGTAGGAGCTTCTGGGTCAGCCATAATGTATTAAGACATTGTAATTTTTTACCAGAACTTTCTACTCACAATACTTTATCCTTTACATAAAAGTCCCACTCCGTACCCTCAACTCTAGTTCAATAATGTACTCTTTGTCAATCAGTTTTACAGAGACACTGCAAAAGAGCTCATTCGTGCTTAACATCTAATCTAATCCTCTGTAAGATTATCTTAAATATTTGTATACCAATGCAAATTCAATCCTTGAGCCACAGCTGTTGCAAGAAACAGCTGAATCTGGTCCTGTCTTTGTCACTGCCTTTGGCAAACTGACATGTCCTTACCATGGTAGAATTTACTTTTACCCAAGTTCACCTTTAATAAAAAGAACCATTTATATAAACAGATGCAACATCTTTGTAGCAGAATTCCTTACGGCTCTTGATTAAAAGCTCCCTTTCTTCTGAAACCTGCGCATATTGTTCTCCTTCTTCTAAATGATGCATTTACTTCTTGTCCAGCTTACTTCATGTCCAGTTACAATGGACATGCTTTATTTAGTGTCTTTGAGCACAGGAAGATCACATAGAAGTTCAACTGAAGGCAAACACTCTGGCTGTTTCCACCATAGTCACTGACTGCTGTACGTCAATTCTTATAGCCAAAAGATTAAAACCTTCACCACAATTTTTATCAATTCACAGCATGTGTTGCTTTTACCACACTCAAGTAGCAATACTAAATTACTTGGTTTAGTTAATTATACGTTCATCAAAGCCACCAGTTTAGCTGCAGTATCAGAGACCTTGCCATGATTTCATACACCCCTAAGACACCCAGATGGCTCCTCAGGACTGCTGCTTGCAGTGAATACCATGATCTCTTGTTTTATTTTGTATCACTACAGTACATGTAGTGCCATGTACTGCAGCTGCACGGCTGTAGTGTGGTGTCACTGCTGGGTTTATCCACCAATCATCACAGTTAAGGTGTAGGTCTGAAGCCTCAAGGGTCTCAGATGTCTTGCCAGGGAGTGGGAGCCCACGGGTCTGTTTTTTCATAGAAAAGCCCACTGAATCACACTTTTGGAAGAGAAGGACAAGAGTTTTTAAAATCCCTATCTGAATTTCATAAGAAAATACATATTTTGGGGCCTTTACTAAAACCTGTGCTAGTCTCTTTGTGACAACTTAATTCTTCAAACAATTTAAACTTGTCTCCATCAGGAGGGTTTAAAACACTAATTTGGTTCAGCATTTAGCAAAAAAAGCCATTTACATATTTGAGTATGAAAAGCTGAAAAATGGAAGTTCAAACCACTTGAAAGAATAGTGCTTTTCTGAAGACTGCTACTCACCCACATCCCTTTAAACTACAGTTACATCAAAATACTGATCATCACATCTAGACCTTTATGAAAATTATATATAGACTGCTCATTCTAAAATTCTTCCTTATTATACAATAATACATATTGTAACATTGGGCAGGAGTTGAATGCTGTAAGTGAAAATTATCTTGGGACTGAAATTCAAATGACAGTGGAATATACTGTGGTTGGAACCACTTTTTAAATCTGAAGATCTATGAAATCAGATCCATGATAACTGCTAAAAGTTAAGAATATTGTATTAAATGCCACAGAATCCATAGTCAAGGAAAAATTAATCAACCTTAGAGGAAAAAGACTTAGAGAGGAAGAAAAAGCATGTGTAAAAATAAATAATGAAAGTAAAAAAGGGAACACTGATAACAATTAATATAAATTAAGAGTTAGGAGATCGCTAGAATGCTTGAGGCTAACATCAGTGAGAAATCAATGGCCAACACAATTAAGGACAAAAAGGATTTTTCAAAGTACATTAGCAACAAAATGCATCCTAACAACAGTATTAGTACAGTAATAGATTAATATAGTCAAATGGTCATTAAATTCAAGCAACATCGAAATGCTCACAAACTAGTTTCATTCTGATTTTGGGAGAATTCCAATACAAGTCAACACTGTCAAGAAAATATACTCCGATCCAAAAGTGATTTAAGAAAGTAATACTGAGTAGCCACCATGCTAAGACTGTTTTCTTAGATCAACACAGATAGAAAAGCGTGATCCAAGAGCTGGAGAAAAGTTTATTTTGTCGTTAGCTCATGAAATTCAGGGAACTTCCCAGAGAAAATGATGATGACTAATACTGCACCTGTATCTTAAAAAGCCAAGTGGTATAATCTAAATAAGCCAGTGGATATGACCTCAGTCACAGCCACAAGTAATCCTAGAGCTGCTTGGGTGTTGCTTAGTAAAGATTTAAAAAACTTCAGTGGTAGATTCAGGATTTATTGACTGATAGCTGTCAAAATACAGTTGTAAGTGGAGAATCCTCATTGTACAAGTGCTCTGACTTGCATTCCTACAGAGACCAAATTTTAGTCACGTTATCATTTAGCATTTTTACCAGTCCCCTGTAGTAAAACACAGAATCTTTACCTATAAAGCTGCAAAGAGGATTTTGGCACAAGTTAGCAATGACAAGAACAGCTCATTGATACAGAACAGGCCATTCTAGTGAATGGGGCACAAACCAATTACATTAATTTCAACATGGCCAAACATAGAGTAATAACTCTAGGAAAAAAATAACCATAGGACACCTCTGCCTACTTCTGTTGAGCAGACAGAGGTACAGCACAATCCACAGCTGGAAGCTGAGAGGCAAAATCTAATTTAAAATAAAGTGTAGATTTCAGCTGCAAGCTAAAAGAAAATAGGGTAGCAGCCTTCCACTGGTGGTGGTGGATTCTCCATTGCTACAACTAGTCAAATCACAGCTGGACTCTTTGCTTTAAGGCACAGAGTTTATTCACAATGAAAATTAATTTAGGGAACATTTATGCTGTGCTGTCACCTTTCATATAATCCTCTTCCAAACGCAAGGTGCAGCCAGGAGCAGGAACACTTCTTGCCATCCCTGGGCACACAGCCAATTCAATGGTCTTGATAGGATATAAATGGTGTGCAGCTCACAGCACTTGGCAGCATTTTCACTGCCAGTTTTATTTATAGCCTTGCCACATTCACTAAAGAAAGTCAGAAAACATCTCCAGCACAAGGAAAAGGGACAGGAAAATGAAATGTTAGCCAATATCACCCTGAAAGCTTCTTTTCAAACTCTCACAGGGTTGTATATGGTACTGCTAGTCAAGAGCAAAATTTTGCCATCTCTACTTGCTCTTCCCTGAAACCAGGGTCCCAGATAAAATGTGTCTAAAGACAAATAAGAGTCAGTAGTTTATACACACTCACCCAGAACATAAACTGATGCAATCCCCATCTGCATACGGGAAGGGCAGACAGATGTGAGTACAGATTGCTGAAGATTCAGGACCCATGTGTGAAAGAAACAAGAATTTGAAAGCACGTGACTACCTTAATACTCACAGGGTTTTTCAAAGCAATTTTGTAATACCTCTTCCCCTCTGAAATCCACACGACTTATAAGCTATTCAGTAGAAAACACCTAACATATTAAAATCCTGATCATGCAACATTCATTAGTGAGGAGTGAGAAATGAACAACAATGGTAGGACAGTAGCTGCCGTCTTCCACCGCACAATAGCAGCATTGGAGTCTTTGCTCTGCAAGCACCTTTGAAAAGTATAAACTGACATCTACCCTACTGTAATGCTTATGTGTCTTCTGAGGTACACAACTGGGAAGTTTATAAACTGACCGAGGAACACAAATTTGTGTTCAGTAAAAGTCAGCCTTCAGGGTAAAAGCACTCTAGTGACATGCATTTTAGACCTGTTAATCTCAGTGCACTCTGAAGACAATCAGCAGCTTATGGAATCTGTGTTCTGTGTTTTACAAGGCATCTGATAAGCTTCTTAATTCTTATTTTCTGAGCCATCACTGAGACATTCACCATTCAAACTCTGTTTAACACTTTGACATTAGACTGTGCCTATGGGTATGTGCCAATCAAAATTACAACACAGAAATAGAAAAACCACAAGCACAAAATACTTAGAATCCTTATTACTGTAATTATTGTTGTAATTGTTTTAACAGATGTTAAAAAAGAAAAACACAGTAAGAGCTGGAAGAGTAATAAAGGGATTAGATTTCACAGCCATATTCATAAGCCTTACATAACGAGCAGAAGCAACAGAGGATATAAAAAAAGATAAAAGAAACATCCTAAATCCTCACTGAAAGAGAAAAGGCCAGAAAAGAACCATCCTGCTACAGCTTATTTGTACCTGCCACTAAACTTTCATTCACCTTGAATTCTTCTTGACCACCTTAAGACGTATGTCACTGCTACCATTACATATAGACGACTTTGGTCAACTGAAGAAAGGTGGAAACAGCCAGCAAAAGGCTTTTCCAAGCATTCTCCTCTCTCAAACGAACATGAAGGACTGTTCGAAACTACTGCACCATCCTTACTGGCTATGGTAACAAAACGTTTAATTCCCCACAGTTGTCAAACAACATGTATAAGACGCATGAAAGCAACGTTCTTTACCAACAAAAGGAGAAGCTCAGCTGCGAAGACCTTTGAAGGAAATGCTGCACCTCAGTGTCAGTATCTTTGATCTGCAATTGGTACCTCTAACAGAGGTACACTTGACACTTTAAATATTGATGAGATATTTGCTGAGCTGCCATTAAAAGCCAAGGCTTCACTTTCTAGTGAAAGAAAGACACAAGCTTCAAAGACTCAGCAGGGGTCTTGATCTCAAAAGCCTTTAAAGAAACTGAAAGTATATCAAACTAAGGAAAGGGGGATCACCCCATCTTGGTTTGATATGCTATAACACTACTTGTTATACACAATTGTTTGGAAGTATTATAAAGTGTGAAGCCTCTTTTGTAGTTACTATTCTCCTACCTAGGGTGCTGGAAAACAAAATCATCCTCTTTATATCAAGACAGTACATATTAACAGGTAGTATAACTTTGTATGGTCTTGTTCTTTGGTTGTGTGGATGACTGACTTATGTCTTACTATTTCTGAGACACATGAAATAACACTCTGGCTAACGTCCAGCAATCAGACAACTTTATGTCCAAGTCAGTCAGTAAAAGGTGAAACTTCATGGTCATATGCATCAGCACACTCTATGTAGGTGAAATAAAAGTAAGCATCAGAGGGCAATAAAGCATTCAGTTGAGTTTTCCGGCCTATTCCACTGTGATTTCATCCATACGTCCATCCAACCTTCATTATTATTACTGTACCTATCAGGAAAGGTATGCTACCTACGGAAATACTATCAAGGGTAATGAACAGAAGTTAAGCTACCAGCTAACTTTTTGTCACATGGACACAACGCTGAAAGTCAAAAACACAGCACTGTACCAGCTACTAAGAAGGAGAAAAAATGACTGCTGTAGCTGAACCCAGGACAAGCAGACAATCACCTTAATAGGTAAAGAAAGTACACAGAGGAACTTTTGACTTTCGGTCTCAATTGTGTTACAGTCTGCAAGTCTACTGAAAGAAGTTAGGCATGAAACACTGCCCAAAAGCTTAGTGCACCTGGACTTAGATTGCTGGCTAGGGAAACGGAAGCACAAGTAGATGCTCTGTTGTACTTAGCATTCTGATCAAGCGAGCAGTAAGAAGGGTGAATTTGTGGCCATTATCCCTGTATGTCAGCTGAGCAAGAAAGAACTAGAAAAAGAAGCTTATTTCTCCACAGATTAGGAGGAAATACAGGTGCACTGCAACTCTGCTTCATGAGAGCATTGCAAGGTGCTCATTCAACCATGTATGCTTTTCTTACAGAAGTGAATAGAGAACAAGTCTCTTTTAATATAAAAGACCAAGCTGCAATCACAAAATGCATCTCTCTAATTTTTAAATTAGTTACAAAAAGGAAAAATTAAAAAATAATCATTTCAAAGACAGTTGAAAGTTTGTGAAACGTTTCTTCAAGCATCGCAAAGTAAATTTTGCCAGCAGACCATGTCATTTTCAACAGTGAGGAAAAGGCAGTAGAAAAGTCATATTATTTCCCAATGTTTAATTTCACATATTGGGGGTTTTTTTCTCAATTTAAAAAGGGGTGGGAAAAAAATCAGAGCACTGGCATCCAGTAAACTCGACGCTTCGCTTTTTACTATAATGCTAGGAAAAGACTTATGGAATAAATTCTGAAAATAAGATAAATCCAAGCAATCAGAGATGGTATTCCAAAGACTTTTATCCAGTACCCCCATGCAAGCCCAGATATTATATGTGCTCCTGCAGCAGCAATTTGCCTAAGTGCTTATGCATAGCACTATGCTTATGCTATAGTCACGTTAAGACACTAGATCATAAAATAAAAACACCAGCTTCAACATGAGAGGATAAAAGTAAGAAAATTAAATCTTTTTGACTGACATTAAATTAGAAATCAACTGGGTTAAAAAAAAAAGTTCAATTAATAATTTACTTGATGATAAAATGAAGAAGATTAAAAAATACTTAAATCATACCAAAGAAGAGACAGTATTATCTCATTTGATATCAGAGTGCTCTGAGAAGTTACCTGAAAGAAGAGCCACTTTAGTTAATTTTCTCTGTAGAACAGGAGAACAATATGGATGTAGTACAGTAAAACCAATATATTATGAATCCTTGTACATTCAGAAGTGAAACTTGTTATTCTGCTTTCATATCTATTTTACCCTTAAAAGCTTTTTCTTTAAAGCAATTGCAATTTGTGTGAGAGCGTATTTGCATTTAGAAATGGTAACAGAGGTATATGTTATTTTACAGAGCAGTCAAGAAACACAGCATATGTTTTCTTTACAGTGTAAACCAGCTGCATTTTACCCGAAGTCCCACCCTGAGAATGGCTACGCACACTGAAAGTCACACCTGAGGCATCCTGGGATTTTTGAAAGGGCATTCATGCCATGCAATTAGCTTTTCAATTCCAATCGCACTAATAAAACTGAGAGCAAACAAGTGGGCAAAACTCACTTTTTATGTGCTATCTTATTCCAATGGAAGACCATGCATTTTCGTAAAGATTTAGAGGTTTTTAAAAGACCACCCCTCTACACTGGAAAACCAGCTTCATTAACTCTGCTTAGTAGAGAATTAAAAAGTGGGTCCCACGAAATGGATATCAGCCATTAGGTGAATATTAGACAATATGTGCTCAGCAGTACTCCGATCTAATAGCTGCCCCAGCTGAATCAGTATAATGCTTCCTTTTCACTGTGTTATAATATTACATTATTATGGCCAGATCATCAAATGGTAGAAAATGGCAGAGCACTATTGATTTCTGGAGAGCTATACTAACTTGCACCAGCTGAGATTCTGGCCTTCTTAACGTAAGTGCATTATAAACTTAAAACCATAGCTAGAATTGTATGGATCAGCTACATGTAGGCAATATACAAAATACCACAGCAACTGTAAGAGGAACAACATAAAGAAGTATATACGATGAGGCTTCCACTGAAGAACAGATAAAGCAGCTCAGTAATCTGTTGTTTTAAATGCATAGTTGGGATGGTTGAATGTTGTTTCAGATTGCTCAGAAAGATTATCCTCGAATACAAAGATGGATGCAATTCAAAGTCAGAGCCACCTGCAGCAACAAATTACAAAGCAAGGAGCAAGCACCATTGAAGCAGTTCATTCAAACAACTACAACTATCTGAATACCTTTCAAATACAGAGAATAAGCAGCAATTCTGTTGATACAGAACAATTTAAATATAGACGTTCAAAAGAAAAGTTGCAAACCTGTTTTTTTAAATAAAGGTGAACACAATGCAATTTCAGAAGATGTCTCCATTTCCATACTAATTTTAAGTGATTTGGTGGAGCTCACACAGTTGCGATACCATTTAGACCGTATAGAGCACCCAAACCCTTACTGAAATAAACAACACTGTTCAGCTTCCTCACATTAACTAATACTTGATTTTGCAGGAATTTCTTCGGTGCCCTAAACCAAGGACTTACATACATCAGTACATTAATGCACAAATTCCTACTGCTACTGCTGGGGCTTTAAAGTATAAATAATCTTTGTGAGGGTGGTGGATGTATTTCCACAGATTTCTAAAATGATTGATTTGTCATGAAATGCTTCACTCCCATACTCACCACAGGGTTTGTTAAACAATACTATTTACTGGCTATACATGAGATTCATATTTTGATACCACAATATGATTGCTGTTTTGAAACTGTGCAATATACCACAAATATCAGTGGTTATTGAAAAGTCCTAAGTATAATTTTGGGTCTCCAATCTCATATCAGAAAAATCTGATTCACATATTGCTGGGTCACAGGAGGATCCTTTCAGCTGTTTGCAACCCCTCTAGTACAAGTAAAAAAGCAGGACACATTTCATACAACTGTTAACATCACACATGCCTAAAGCATCATGTGTGGCAAGAGGCCAAAAGACGGATCAAAATAGCAAGAGTCAGCCCAGCAGAAGCATGGCCAGAACCTTTCAAGATTTGCTTAAAATTATATATAAAATTGTACTGGGAACATTAAATCCCTCCACGTTTCTTTTTTAATTCAAACTGTACTTTGGAAGCACAGAGCACACATACATATATACATACACACATAAAATAAGAACCCCAAAAAGCCCAAAGCCAGGACAAATTCTCATCTGTCATCCTTCCACAGAAAGGTATCAGAAGGACCTGGCACCTATTCATGCCACTTACAAGTTCAGCTCCAGAGTTAGCGTTCCTTAGGAACAGTGGGTACTGAAGGAAGTATACACAGGCCACAGTGATACCAGGGAGATACAGACAGTGCCAGCAAGGGGAAACAAATGGCAATCTTATCTAATTCTGCAAAAAAAATAGAAGTATAAATAGTAAACATATATTAAATACCAAAAAAAAATACCCATAAAATATATAAAAACATTTTAAAGTATATTATCAAATTGAGGAGTAAACTTGTATGTGGGGAACACTGGGTGGTTATATGCCCATACGAAGAGAGCTGTGCAATGGTACGGCATATTACATATTCCAAAGGCATTATAGTTAGTTGATCATTAAAGACATTGAGGAATGGCATCTTTCTTCTTTACATATTTTTAGGTAACAGGTGCTTTTTCCTCTGCTAAGTGAGATGTTCTTTAAGAAATGTGTTTTTATTTTTATTTACAATGCACCTATAAAAGTAAGAACCTCTCCAGCAAAACTGACTCTTCTCACAGAGGCTATGGTTTGACCTTAGCTGAAGCAGGAATCACCCTTGGGTTCAATTCCATTTGGGCCTTCTTGAAGTCAGCTAAAGTCCTTCTATGACCTCCGTAAGATTCAACATACAAGACTGCTACCAGCCCCACACCAGTCATTAAAAGATGTCAGGAAAATCAAAATTCAGCTGGTGTACATTAGTTTCAGTGGTATGGAAGAGCACTTGGAGACATGGCCAAAGACAGTCTAAAGCTGACAAGTACACATGGGTGTAAAACCATGGCCAACATCTATCTCTCTGCACCAGCACTGCTCACATCAAAAAGCAACCAGCTGCAGGCTGAGTAGCCAAGAATCTCATGATTAAAGATATATCTGCAAAGAACTTTCTTAACAGAAAGAAAAAACTTTTTCAGCTATGAAAAAATGTTTTGTCAGATAAACATACTAGTTATAGGGCTTGCTAGAATCCCCTAAAAGCATAATGAAAAGGATGTAAAGTAACATTAACATCAAATTTAAGCATGGCATATACTGGTTTTGAGGACTAATCACAGAATGAAGTCCTGTGTTGGACAGTGTGGACCACTCCACTACTGGAAGAATGACTCAGTTCATTCAGGAGCACAAGTAGAAAAACAAGTGAAAAGTTATGAGCTTTTAAGGCTGTATCATCTGTCTTCTTGCTTCATAAGACACTACAGAACTTATCAAATCCATTCAAATAGATCTATGCAACCCAAGTATGCATGTTACTCATGCACAGTAGAAACTGGGAAAATTCATGTGGTATAAATAATGTGCTTACGCAAGCTTACTAACTGTCATACTGCACTTATTTTCAGCTGCAGGTGAGGAAAAACATATTATTTCTTTCTGCACCCAATCTAAAGAGAAACTGACTTTCTAAATTCCTCTGGAGGAAAATGGATATGAATAATTTGGCATTGTTTTTACAAACTCAAATTGAGAAGACATTAAATCAAAGCAGAAAAGACTAAATCAAAGTACTGAGAAGATCTCCATACTAGCTTTCAAACATAGAGTAAATATTTTTCTAATATTATTGTATAGGGTGTCATGTTGTAGCTACTTTATATAAATTTTATTGCTTGATTGAAGCATGATAATTATCCATTCCTCCAACATGATATTTATAGGGTCCAACAGTTCTGCAGATGAATTTTTTACCTATTTTATTAAGTACAAAAGCTAATAATTAAAAACTGAAATAAAAGCCAATGAATGCCTACTCAGATAATTAATTCATACTTCTAATATTTTTTTCTCTGCTGAATTTTCCTTCTTGGTTCTACTGCATTCTCTGTTATACAGACAGTTCCCCACACACTTAAAACACAGCTAGCAAGACTTCCATTTTTCACTTGGTCATGATCATATTAATACTGGGGAGATGTCATCTTGATCAAATTCTGTAATACACAACAGACAGGGAAGAGGAGGAAGGAAGGGAGTAGTGTCTCTTTCTACACGTCCGATTTGAACTTCTATAGCAGAACATTGCAAAGATGTAGCTCTCTTTGGGACCTTGCTCAGAGTCATCTTCAAGATACAAAGTGGTAATGTGTCACAGTGAAGGCTGGCTAGCTACACTCAACGAGGACTGCACTGAACTGCATGTAAGTTTTCAAACTCAGTTGCCTCCTCTCCTGGGTTCAGCTACAGCAGTCATTTTTTCTCCTTATTAGTAGCTGCTGCAGTGCTGTGTTTTTGACTTTCAGTCTGGGAACAACGCTGATAACACCGATGGTTTTAGTTGTTGCTCAGTAATGTTTACTCTGACCAAGGACTTTCTCAGTCTCATGCTCTGCCAGAGAAGAGGGGAAGCCTGGAGGAAGCAGAGACAGGACACCTGACCCAAACTGGCCAAAGGGCTATTCCATACCACAGCACGTCATGCCCAGTATAGAAACTGGGGGGAGTTACCTGGAAGGGGCAGATCGCTGCTCGGGTCGGGCTGGGTATCGGTCGGCGGGTGGTGAGCGGTTGTGTCCTCTCCCCTTGCTATCCCTCTTATCATTATTATTGGTAGCAGTAGTGGTTTGTATTATACCTTAGTTACTGGAGAGCTGTTATCTCAACCCGTGGGAGTTACATTCTTCTGATTCTCCTCCCCATCCCTCCGGGAGCGGGGCGAAGAAGAAGAGTGGGGAGTGAGTGAGCGGCTGTGTGGTTCCGAGTTACCAGCTGGGCTTAAACCACAACGGTTCTTTGTGGTGCCCAAGTGAGGCGATACAGCGAAGAAGTTTTTGAGAAAGGGAGGAAAACAATCCAAAT